>NC_092353.1:6007579-6307579 GCF_963676685.1 Mytilus edulis
CGATAGAAGGGTAACCACGATTTTTATTGTTAAAAACGTTAGCTATGGTCGTATTTTTAGATAAGCGATTCTGAAGATTGAGACGTGTAGATACCCTTTGAACGAGTTTAGTATTTAATATTTTTCCATTTCTAAGCTTCATATTTGTTTTTTGGTATGTAGATTTATTACAAAGGAGCAAAGACTGGCGTCCAGAATATGAACCATCACACAGTAGATTAAATTGTGTAAAAATGATAAAACTGTTCGGCTCAAGACGTCAAATGCTTATTGTCATAAGTTACCCGACAAATTTAACAAAAGATAGGGTATATCAAGGTAGCGACTGACGTCTGACTAAATAGATGAATGGGGCTGAATATTAAAATACTACTTTTTGATAGATATTCCTAAAGTAATGAACATAGAGAAGTGTATTCATGTGGTTTTTTTGTTTAATTGTACTTTAATCATTCTAATCATTTTCTGTGCTTTATTTTGTAATTCATTTGATTGTATAGCTCAAATTTTGGGCACCATGATTGGTAAATAAAAATTATCTTATCTTATCTTAATAAATTATAATATAAATAATAATTAATACTTTATTTAAGAAAGTTCGCCGCTCAATTTCAAAATAAATAGCTTTCCATAACACTAGTATATATCTTATAAACTATATGATATATCTTATAAACTATATGATATATATCTTATAAACTATATAACATATCTAATGAACTATGAGATATATTACAAACTTTATCATATAAGATTGATTGATCTTTGATGTTTAACGCCACTTTTAAGGGAGTACGATACAGTAGCAGGGGCAGATAATAACGTTTTCAAAACTCTTAGTCAGCAACCATTTGATTTTCTGGGGGGGGGGGGGGAGGGGGGCTATGGTTTTTTTTTTGGAAAAAAAAGTTTGTTTCCAGTTTTTGGAGAAAAAAATAATTTGTTTTTGACCCGGAGAAAAAAAAATTGTTTGTTTCACCATTAGCTGCCACTATATGTAATGCTAAAATTGAAAGAAAAAAAATGTTTTCATCTTGTCGCCAAAAAAATAGATTGTTTTTCGCCGAAGGCGGAAAAAAAAGTTTGCGTAGAAAAAAAAAAACATAGTCCCCCCCCCCCCCCCCCCCCCCCCCCCAGAAAATCAAATGGTTGCTGCCTTATTCAAGAAATACTGATAGACACAGAACAGAGTACTGACAGTATAAAATGGAAAGACGGAAGAAGAATTGTGGAGTTTTTTAGTCTGGCACTGAATAACTGCCAAAACTGCACGGCCCAGCGGAATCTGCTCAACGTAGAGAAAGAAAAATTGCAAATAATTAGGGTCTATCTTACTATTCGTTGCTTAAACATGTTAAACTGTAACATGCTGAAAAAACATTTTACCAATAACACAATTCGGAACAAAACGACCTGCAATAGCTAATTATGAGTATTGGTAGCTGCTAAACGTCCAGCGGCAAATATTTAATTGCACATTTATGACATCCAAATGTTATTTAAATGAAACTTAAAGAAATGAGAAAACGTATAATGGCATGAGTTAAATTGCACAAAACAGTTCTTATTATAAAACAAGAAGTACTGCTTATGATTTAAATTTGAAAGATGATTATCTTTTGAATGTAAAAAAAAAAAATCAAAGTACGTCGGGACCTTTTAAAGTTGACGATACGGTATCGGTTTTGTCATTGTTGAAGGATATACTGTTGTCAATTTATGGTATCGCCTCACTTAATTTATAGTTGGTTCACATTTTTTCATGTCAATAATGTTGTCTATCCTCTTACAGTACATGAAGCAATTTAGAACTAATGTCGGACGGAGATGCACCTTTATACTTCTATCAGATTTTCTTTATTGCCGTACATCTGACAAAGCAATCTACCAGAATCCTTTTCTATAGTCTTTTTTTTTTATTATGAAAAGGTTTCTGTCCAAATTTCGTTTCGTAAATGTTAAGAACAAATATTTTTCCTTTTTATGATTAACCATCTTATAAATTTTTATGATAAGTATACCCCAATTTTTTTCTTTTGCAATCAATCAAGTACTGTTTCAAGAACACTCCGCCAAAATTTCAGGAAATAATCAACGATCAAATTTTTTCTGCACTTCCGAAAAGACGCAAAAATATGGTCATTTTCTTTATTTCGGATATAGCAATCTAAATCCGGAACACGATGATTTGATTTAACCTTAAACTTGTTTCAGAATGTTGATGCCATGGATCAAGGGAATATTTTACAAAAAATCCGGTTAAGTTATGACTTTTCGTTCAAAAGTATTGTTACTTTCTTTAAAAGTCATAATTTATGAATTTTTAGGGAATTTCTTCCAAATATGCAAATTTCGAACCAGATTATCTCAAAAAGTAAGTCATGAAGGTACTTTTTTCTTTGCATATTTGAAAAGTACACATTGAAATTGACCTTCTATCAAAATTTTAAGAAAAAATCAACGAGGGATCTCTACTGTATCGTATGCCCTTAAGCACCGCATTTGTCACTCCTGTGAAATGGACGAATCCGAAACGAGGATCAACAGACATTGCCCCTGTAAAAGGTGTCAGACAAAATCACTGTCTATCCAACCAAATTTTGCAATTTTCACAGCATTTTTAGTATTTTACATAAGTTTAACTTTATAGAAACCAGATATATCCTGATTTGTACATGTATCACATTTCTATATGCCAATTATCAACTAATTTGTAAGAAAAACACTGCCTTTCGGAAGCCAGTCATATTCTACTAAAAATAAACCCTGGTTTTCTGGAAATCTTAAACTAATATACCACGGAGCCTATTATTCCTCACTCAAAATGCAAACTAAAGACAAGTAGAATTTGGCCTTAAATGGTAGAAATATATTTCTCCTTTACCAAAAGTTTCATTTCTGCAAATTTCCTGGTTAGTTTAAGTAAACAACGACATCAAAAACGCTATTTTTGTTAGTTTAAACAATATTTTATTCAAAAAGTGCATGAAATATATTTATACAAATATAAATACAGGGATTCGGAAACAAGAAAAACTTATATATATTTTTGTTAGAGTATGGCTACTTTTACATACGTTCTGAATTAGTGGCTTGACACCTATATTTCTAATAAAATGCGAAACATAAAATGAATATCATGGATTTCTAGAAATTTAGACAATATTTCCCTGTCATGTATCATAACTTCGGCTAACTGTTTCCTTGCGTATACAAATTGTTACTATTTGATTTACATGAGATGGTACACATTATTGAAATTGGTATAAGAATTGTTCAGTACTATTTAAGAATTACAAAATAAATGCTAATAATATCAAAAAACATAATCTTTCACTTGTTTGTGTATTTACAGTTGTATTTCTTATGCAAATTTTATGATAAGTAAAACAAATGGGATGTAATTGACAAAAAAAAAGACAAATATGTTTATATTAAAACAAAGGACGAAGATTTGAACAATTACAGGTCATTGTGCGACCTTCAACATTGATCAAACATATTAAGCTATAAAAGATCACGGTATGACAAACCGAAAATAATTCAAAAGAAAAAACAAACACACAACAAACAACAAGGTTTATATAATAACCGAATGAACGAACAACAAATATCTCAGTTACAAAGCAACAACCACTAGATAACATGTTACTGACTTTGCAGACTTATAAAAGGGGCAAGATTACATTTGTAGCACTCCCGTTAGCCTGTTAAGTAACCCAAGTTAATAGATATACATCAATGAATATTTCTAAGTTATACATGTACCCACTTAAATTTAAACAGAATTTAAAAAAAGATCGTTCAATGATATATGTAGAGATTGAAAATTCCAACTGAAACCATGCATCAATGGTATTTTCTTTATCTGCACATTATTATTTCCCGCTATAATTATACAAGGAAAAGGTGTATGACTATGAGGAAGATTTACTACACATTCATGATATATAAATATGATTAAATCAACTCTCGTGACAGATTTTATTCGATTTATAATTTGGATATCGTAGTTTATTAATGTGAAATCTATGTGATTCTGGAACGACAGCTTCAGGAGGTCTTTGAAATTACTTCTATAGCATCTTTATTTTGTTGTTTGGATCGGTAAGTTTGATGATCGTCATGATACGTGATTGGGAGATAGCATCTTTATATGGACACAAAAAGTATATATATATAAAGTATATATAATAGCATGGGTTCGAATCCCGGCGAGGGAAGAACCAAAAATTTGCGAAAGCAAATTTACAGATCTAACATTGTTGGGTTGATGTTTAGACGAGTTGTATATACATTATGTACACAGCCATGTATCACCATCATTGATGGCGATCCGATGGATACATCTGTTGTAGGGTTGTCACTGACTCAGACGTACTTATGAATATAATTATTTTCTGTGACTGTATCTTACATTAATTTGTAGGATCCTTTACTATAGATAATTTAGCTGATCTGTAACAATAACATCTTCATGCCTTATATATCATGTACTGTAGTACGCCGCTAGATTAAAACTGACGTGGAAAGGTAACACATGCCCACCGAAAGCTCTTTTTTTGAGAGCCCAGGTGGTCGTGTGGTCTAGCGGGACGGCTGCAGTGCAGGCGATTTGGTGTCACGCCATCACAATAGCATGGGTTCGAATCCCGGCGAGGGAAGAACCAAAAATTTGCGAAAGCAAATTTACAGATCTAACATTGTTGGGTTGATGTTTAGACGAGTTGTATATACATTATGTACACAGCCATGTATCACCATCATTGATGGCGATCCGATGGATACATCTGTTGTAGGGTTGTCACTGACTCAGACGTACTTATGAATATAATTATTTTCTGTGACTGTATCTTACATTAATTTGTAGGATCCTTTACTATAGATAATTTAGCTGATCTGTAACAATAACATCTTCATGCCTTATATATCATGTACTGTAGTACGCCGCTAGATTAAAACTGACGTGGAAAGGTAACACATGCCCACCGAAAGCTCTTTTTTTGAGAGCCCAGGTGGTCGTGTGGTCTAGCGGGACGGCTGCAGTGCAGGCGATTTGGTGTCACGATATCACAATAGCATGGGTTCGAATCCCGGCGAGGGAAGAACCAAAAATTTGCGAAAGCAAATTTACAGATCTAACATTGTTGGGTTGATGTTTAGACGAGTTGTATATACATTATGTACACAGCCATGTATCACCATCATTGATGGCGATCCGATGGATACATCTGTTGTAGGGTTGTCACTGACTCAGACGTACTTATGAATATAATTATTTTCTGTGACTGTATCTTACATTAATTTGTAGGATCCTTTACTATAGATAATTTAGCTGATCTGTAACAATAACATCTTCATGCCTTATATATCATGTACTGTAGTACGCCGCTAGATTATAACTGACGTGGAAAGGTAACACATGCCCACCGAAAGCTCTTTTTTTGAGAGCCCAGGTGGTCGTGTGGTCTAGCGGGACGGCTGCAGTGCAGGCGATTTGGTGTCACGATATCACAATAGCATGGGTTCGAATCCCGGCGAGGGAAGAACCAAAAATTTGCGAAAGCAAATTTACAGATCTAACATTGTTGGGTTGATGTTTAGACGAGTTATATATATATATATATATATAAGTGCCTATAAATAGCAGCACATGACATACAAATCTATGGGAGTGTGGATTAATCAGTATAGAGATTAATTCAATTACACAAATAAAATTATAGATTGCCTAACAATGTAATTTTAACACACTATTTAGTATGTAAATATAAGAATGTTTAAAATATTTACAAAATGATGAAAATAAACGCAATATTTCGCTAGACCAACTAGCTTTATCAAGCGTGCATCTATCCAGGTGAAATCGGATGTAGATGATAAGAAACTTTTGCAGCTCAACGTCTGTGTTGCACTGAACTGCCTTCAAAATAAGAAAATTTTGCAGCTCAATGTATATGACCTCTTGCATTTAGCTGCTTTGAAAATAAGAAAATTTTGCAGCTTAATGTACATGTTGCACTTGGATTTAGCTACTTTAAAAATACATAATTGGTAGTTGAAGTTAGCAACGTCCATTGGCCAATATTACGGGATAAAAAGGACGATGCTTTGTTTTAAATTATTCTTTATCTTTCCTGTATCTTTTTTCGTCTTTTTCGTTAAGACCATCAGGTTCTAAAGTGTGGAGTTGGTGGATCCAAAAGTTTTCTCTTCTCCTTCTCGCCGTGGTGTCCCATTCGGTGTTGATTTCTATAATTTGGAAAGTGACATTATCAAAAGGATGTTTCGTTGAACGAAGATGTCTTGTGAGAGGACAGTTTTTGTTGGTTTTGTACGATGAACGATGGTTATTGAGCCGAATATTAAATTTGTCCATTGTTTCTCCCACATACTGAATGCCACAAGTGTCACATGTTAATATATAAATTGAGTTCTCCGTTTTACAGTTGGAATTAGAGTAGATGGTATAATTTTGTTTAGTAACGGAGCTGATGAAAGAACTGCTTGTATTGGCAGCTTTACAACACAAACAATTCCTTCGACCACATTGTTTGTAGCAACCGGGCGATGGATTAGGCTGCTTGGTTAATACAGATGTCACTAATTTGTCACGGATGTTTTTAGGTCTTCTGAAGGCCATGACTGGTGGTGAAGAAAATACTTTTTTTAGATTTAAATCATTTTCTATAATTTTCCAATGCTTCTGAACAATGGATGACATATTTTTAAAATCATTTTTAAAATTATATGCATATATACATATATATGCATATAAATATTGCAAAACAATGCGTCTAATGATGACATAAAAGTAAACTATTTTACAGTATCAAATTTTATTTAATTAATGTAGAGCAGATGTCTATTTCTAGGCATCCCTTCTGGGTATGTTGTTTACAAATCCTTTTTTGTTGAACTGGACCAAAAGACCAAGTGAGCTTTTCGCATCACTTGGCGTCCGTCGTTGTCATTGTCCATCATCGTCGTCGTTAACTTGTACACAAATCTTCTACACTGAAATTAATTGGCCAAATCTAACCACACTGGACCACAATCATCATTGAGTTTTAAAATGTGTCCGAAGGCCCCGTCGCAAACCAAGATACATGTAGCCCACATGGCTAAGTACTGAACATAGAGATAAAATGCAACCGTTATAAATAGAGATAATCGGACAAAGCAGAAATGTTTAGAATGTTGAGTTTAACAAATTGTTTATAAATGAAAACTGTCACTTCTTATAGGGATAATTGCCCATAAATGACAAATTTTATCATATTTTTTCCTTTTTGCCTAATATTTTGAAAACTATATAGATACAGAGAATCATTCATTTGCAAAAATGGTCAACAAAATTCCACAAATATGTCTAATGGTTGAAATTGTTAGAGATATTTGCCCTTTGATCATGATGATATATTATCCATTTTTTTGCTTTTCCACCGTATATATATATATATATATATATAATTATTATGATAAATGTAACAGTCACTGTAGCTACATAAATACTTCAATTCAATAAGCAAAAAATGATTAGAAAGACGTGGTCTACTAACAAGTAATTTTCTGACAGTAACTGGGCAAATTCCTGTTCTTAAAATATAATTGTTCCAAATGAGGATGTTTGGAAGTCAGTTTTTATTGCCTTGTTTCATAGAAGTGGCCAATCCATTGATAATTCACATAATGAAAATCACCAGCCCAGTATTTAAATTGAAAACTTCCAAACATATTTGAAATCTATTTTTAGAATTCTATCTTTAAAAACCTTCCGTAAACCAAACAATTTGACACATGATCGATCAATAACATAAACAAACATGAAGATCAATAACATTTTAAGAAAATGTGTATTGTCTATTTATGTTTTCTTATCTTTTCAATAACTTGATTATTTATAAAAGCTATTGAAGAAACTGCAAACTTTGGAGTACAAATTAAAATCAATGGAAGTTACTGTACATGTATGATAATTATCAACATAAAATATATATCTGTATATCCGTTGTAACGTCCTATATTGTTAGCACGTTAATACTTATGAAAGTGAAAATTTCCATATTTTAAGTATTTAGTTTATTAGGAATAAAAGTTGAATGTACTGAGAAGTAAAATGGATTGTCCTAAACATATTTTTAAAGTCAAGATTATTTACAATAGAAACTTTTCAAAAGATTATTAAATGTTTTATTTCATATCTAATCCCAATATTGTAGGATAGTAACTACTGTCGACATGACTGTCCATTCAAAGTTGATGGGTTGTTCTGGTGAATATTTCAATACTTTTGGCAATGATGATGATGCTGGATGTTACCAGGAGTCAAAATATGATAAATTATCTCAAGAAACGAACATTTCGACTAAAAGCAATAAATCAGTTCGTAGAAACCATCATAATCCAGCTTTTGATTTGGCAGTTAGAACAATAACACGTCTTTCAAACCAAAAACATTTTGAACTCATGCCGGAATACCATTGCGAAAATTTCAGGACAAGTGCCAAAAGGAAAACACGGGTCATACAACCGAGGAGAATTTTAAACAATAAAAAAAGTAGGAATACATCTAAGTGTTTAACATACGTTTACGACCAATTCTCGCTAGAAACACTAACTCATCCTTTGGAAACGCACCAACAGCGCTCATATTCATTCACAAATTGGTCTAAACCCGAACGATGGCCACTAGAACTTGTAAATGCTGGGTTTTTTTCTTTGGGAGATGATTTAAAGTTACAATGTTCTTATTGTGGAATCAATACAGATGTAAGGGATTGGAAGGCTACTGACAAAGCACTTGATAAACATGCAGAACTTAATCCAAATTGTCACTTTCTTAAAGATACCGGTTATTTTTTCAAATCACGTATAAATGAGGATAAGAATTCGAGAGATACAATTCACATGGACAATCCAGATTTGACCGTTGAAAATGATATAAATGGTCCGTCATATTGTATTAAAGAAAACTTGAAACACAATGATTCCTTACATCCACCAAAAGGAATAGTTTTTAAATATCCACAGTATGCTTTTTTGGAAGTTCGATTGAAGACATATGACAAATGGAAATTTGGAGAAAAACAGATTCCTAGGAATCTATCAGAAAGTGGATATTTCTATACGGGGGAGGGTGATATTGTTCGTTGTTTCTGTTGTGACTTGGGATTGGCTGAATGGGATGTTTCGGATGATCCATGGACGGAACATTCCCGACACAGCCCAAAATGCTGGTTTCTACTTCACGAAAAAGGAAAAGATTTTGTAGAAAAGATCCAGACAGAGTGGCGTAAGGTAGGAATATATGCATGTACAATGTAAATATTAAAGCACTCTGTGAATGAAATTAATTTATGATTCCATGTATTATTTTGCATGATGTAAAGCTTTGCTGAATATTTCTGCTTCAACATTTATGAACAGACGGACCGAAGGGAAAGACACTTAATATTTTAATTTAAAGATAATAAGACGTTGTTTGATAGCAAATGAATCACCACTACTGACCAAATGCAGTTACAGTCAACAACTAAAGGACACTTTAAGACCTTCAACAACGAGATCGTATAATGAGCTTGATATATAAGAGTCCGAAATGGCAAAATTCAATGTAAAATATCTTCAAACGAGAAAACAAACGGCTTGATTTATTTACAAAACAATAAAAGAAAAACAAATATGATTAACAGCAACAAACAACAATCACTAAATTACAGGCTCCATACTTGGGACAGGCACATACATAATGTAACTGGATTAAATATGTTTACTGGAGACGAACCCTTACTGGTATTGGATTTTATGGTCAAATATTAAAATATTTAAGTAAATTTACTCTCTTGTAAACTGCATTATAGTTTAATGGTATAGCTTTTTAGAAGCGATGAGTCTCCAATCATAAAATGCAATCAATTGTTATAGATATATAATCCTAAGCATGCAGCGTATGACGACAAACTATCTAGAATGGCTACCTTTGAAGGCGTTTGGCGAAGTGATATTGAACAGACATCAGAGATGCTGGCTGATGCCGGCTTCTTTTATGAAGGTAATAACAAATAAGTAGAGTACTAGTGTTGGTCAAGGTTGAACGATACTGATGATACAAGTTAACACACATATAGGTAGCATGGTAATATTTGCATTCCAGAATTGCGGTTGCTCTTTTGTGTACCCTACTTAAGTCAGTGTATCTGAACAGTGTGTTTAGTCAATGTATCTGAACAGTATGATTGGACAAAAATACAGTATCAACGGAACATACTTTCCCAAACTGAGGGATGAATCTGGTGTAGAAAAATATGAAATAATGTTACATGCAGATGAAAATGAGCTTTTGAGATTTTTTTAAAATGTTGTATTCACTGCACAATAAAAGACCTAAAAGCACTAGTAGCCTTATGTTTTGAAAGATAGCAAAAAAGTAAACAGTCATGATACATATTCAAATTCATTTCTGATTTTAAAAGGAAAGTACTTCAGTTAACTTTGAATGTAGATTTTTTGGCAGTCTTTGAAAATGGTGAAAATTTTAAAAAAGCTATCATTATCTCTCATGGGCCAGGAAATACTACCGTGTCACCTATACACTCATACGGAGACTTAATCCGTATCTGTATCACTAAGTACCGTAATGAACATCTCTACACTTAAAGAAATAACAAACGTTTAAGGAATTGAATATTACAGTATTGATACAAAATGTCAGAAAGAATTTGCTGCATCAACCTCCCTGACTTGTGTGACCCCTTTAATGGCAAAGTATATCAGTCAATCAGCTGTGGCGGTGTGAGAAAAATACATAAGATAAGAAACCGTATTGTCATTTCAAAATATTATGTTTCTTCATGCAGTGATGTGCGATACCAAATATTAAAGAGGGTGGTAAAAAAGGGGGGGGGGGGTGTGTGCTTGCACGAATAAACCGTGAAATAAGACATAATTTCACGTTGAACGTGAAATAATTTCTGTGATGAACGTTGCACGAAAAATAAATACTTTTATTTGAACCTTTTGTGACTGAGTCACTGTCTTTTTGTATATATATTAACTCTTTGTTTTACTTGATATTCCCGATTTAGTATACACATTTATGATATAATTGGTTTACAGCTTTTAAAAAAGTATTTTTTGACGATCCCTGCCAAGTGTTTGAATTTTATTTGAAAAATACCGAGCACGCAAAATAAGACTTTGAAAATCACGATGCACGTAAAATTAAATAAGCAGAACACGTTGAACGAGGCACCCGTCTTGCACGACTGAACGTCAAATAAAAAAGTAAAAACACGTTGAACGTCAAATAAAAAACGGCGATCACGTTGCACGAAAATAACCCTTTACCACCCTCATTAAAGTATTAAAAGGAACTTAAAAAACTTCTATCCTATAATAACACAAACAAAAGCCTGCAAATGTAAGTCTACACATCAGTGCTTATGTATTTGTTCAGCAGGAGTGAGGTTTAGGCTTGATGTTATAAATGTTCTTGTCACTTGATTTAAAAATCCCCACTTGAATACATTGTCTCAATTTTACATTAAAAAATTACATTTAAAAATGTATTAAGAATTTCCAGAACCACTGACTTTACGCGAATACAAATACGAATACTTTATGAAACGCAATTAAACATAAATAACAGAATATTAACCTTGTGTAATACATTAAACATAAAACACATCACTACTACATTTACATATTTAGTCACTGGAGTGCAAATTTTTCTTTTATTTCAAAGCAATTTTTAGTTCTGATAAATCTTGACCCCTATATATTTTTTTAAACACCTGTGCATTTACTTTAAAAATGACCAATTACTCAAAGTTCTTTCTTCTCTAGGTGAAGAAGACACTGTCCGCTGTCACTATTGTGACGGAGGACTACGTAATTGGGAACCAGGCGACGTCCCATGGGAGGAACATGCACGATGGTTTCCATTCTGTAAATTTGTAATCAAAATGAAAGGCCGAGAGTTTATAGACGAAATTAAAGCTAAATATGAAGTAAGTGTCACTTATAACAGACTGAGAATAGTCATTTAATCAACATGAATACGTTTTCCTTTCAGTTTGTCTTCAATTGTCATAGAGGAAAATGTTAAGAAAAATATTTTAAATGGCCTAACTGTACTAGTGGTTATTTTCTAAGAACAAGGAGGATATATTTTAACAGGAATTAATATCAGCTTAAAATGTTAAATTTTGTTTGGTTTCTGTTTCCGATGATTTACATGTTACTATATATACACAGTAAACAATAATGGCTTTTTCAGGCACATTATGCATGATGTTCCACTTACGTTTTATGACAATAAGACATACAGTGAGTCATATTATTTCCCAACTATTGAGTTTAAAGTATTAGTCATAGTTTTACTATTGTCAAATTTATTTGTAGACTTCCGCTCAAACAGAAACACAGGAACCCACAACTGAAACTTGTAAGTTATTTTATATGTTTGTATAACTATATATATATATATAGAGATTCTACCACTTCATCGAGTGTAATACGATATTTATACACTCGAGACAGTTAAATTTTCAAATTTAAAACGCGAGGCTTGCCCGAGCGTTTTAAATGTTTAAAATTTAACTGTCGAGAGTGGATAAATATCGTATTACACGAGATTTGGTGGTAGAATCTGTTTCTCTAATGATTTTCTAACATTATGCAGGTAAACTTATACCTTCTTTTCCAATGATCTGCAAAAAGATGTGTTCTTTCTATGTGACGTCATCAGGCATGGTCGCCTTTTCATGCCGTCACAATAGGAATTTCAGAGGAAAGCAAGACAATTCGACGTCATAATCGGATTTTAACCAACGAAGTACTGAGATCAAACGAACCACACGTTGATTACATTTTTATACAAAGGGTGCAGAAAGGGATAAAAAAACGAAGAATTAGAGAAATATATATATATATATGTAACTTTTTGTTATTTGTATCGTTGAGTTGCTAACTCGTTATTGTGTAACCAACGACTCTAATTGAGATTTTTAGTCTTATTATCCTGAAGATGATCAGATGACTCGCAGAACAACATTTCTTTGAACAAAACCTTGAATCGCCACCACATAAAGTAACTTAACAACAAAAGCGATCATTCAGATTCAGGAATATTAAATTAAACGCGGTTGACACCATCCACATGTGATACTTTTTTGAACTGACATTAGCTTGTACATTTTGATAGATATAACTTGAAGAGTTCTAGATTACTCAAAAGAAATGTAATCGATGATTTTATGTTTGTGAAAGTTAATCATGAAACAAGCAGGATCTTCATATTTTTATATATAAAAAGCTTGATTATGGGATAAATAAAACATAAAAATAAGTTTGTATCTTTGATTTGGAACAGGTTAAAGCCAACACAATGTCATACCCCTGTTGATTTAAAAAAAAGTTGGCAAAGTTTGGTGTGGGATAGCTTATATATAGAATAATTAGAAGATGTTGCACAATTACAAAAGTGACCACGTTAAATCTAAGTTTGAAGGATAACTACAGGTCACTGTATGTCCTTCAACAATGAGCAAAAGCATACCGCATAGAAAGCTTTAAGATGCCACAATGCAAAACAGAGAAAACTAACGGCTTGATTTATACTGACATAATAAATGGAAGCTTTTATGACAAAAAACAACGAACGACAAAACTATATTTATAGGTTACACTCTACTAGCTTTGGAAAGACACACGAAGAATCCATGTAATAACAGCAAAACAATGATATCAACTAGAACGGGGTTGCAACAAGCCACAAAATTATATAGCACAAACTTTTATTTAATACAAAAAAAAATTGGACAGATCTAAGAGTTCTCACTGATAACGAAAGCTAGTTATAAGCCCGAATTAAAAAAAATTATCCAGGTTTGAATATCAATCAGTACTCATCCAACAGATAAATTATACATTTCATGAACAAGTGTTTTCCTTATTTTTTGTAGCAATTCGAAACGGAGAGATCGTCAAATCTATGCTTGATATGGGATTTCAAATGAAAGATATGATATATGCAGCTAATGAGTACACAAAACACGAAGGTAGCAAAACGATTCAAAATATACATTTTATTTTATCTAGGCACAACAATCCATTGACATCAAACAAGGAAAACTACATCTTATATTAGAATTTCATGCAACTTACCTAACTGAACGTCGATGGGACATGTATCAAAATGTCTATCCACATTGAAATATATGGTCTCGATTCATACTATTTTCTTAATTTTGTTGTTGATGTGAGAGTAACTCATTAACAGGAAAAAGCTCATACAGGAGAGTAAATGTCAGGTTACAATAGTTTATAGGTGTTACATTATTTTAGAAAAGATACAGATCAAGCTGAAAACAATAATTGAGGGAATTGCACGAAATCCAAAAGCAGCTTGTGAAGCCAAGAATGAATATACATGATATTATAGTCTAATAGGTTTTTAATTTGATGTAAGGGACACAAATCAATGTTCATCTTCTCAAAATGTTGACAGAGCATTTAGCACAATGGAAAATACATAATAAAAAAGAAGATAATGTAATTTGCTATCTACTACAAATCTTAAATAATAGTTCATGAAAATACTAAAATAATATACTATAAGAATATAGGTACTTTTTGAAGTTGCGCATTTTAGTCATGACTAATTGTCGATATCTACTACATTGAGAGATTTGCATGTAAGTGAAACCAATAATGTCATGATTGAAAAAAAACCACTATAATTGTAATAAGATGATATGAAAATAAACAATCTGACATTGCAATAGTTCTTTATTGCTTAGTTTTAAAAGTAGTTCTGCATTAACATCGAACATGTAAAAAATCAGAAGAAAACAAAATAAACTGAACAATTCAAATGTCTGTAAATAAATGAAACAGTATAACACTCACAACTAAGCATATTTACTTTGCACAGGTTTTGTTTATAAAATAGAAAACACATGTTAACATTTGTTTTGAAATCGTTGTAGGAAACATTCATTACAATACAGAAGACTTGTGTAGAATTTTAATTGAAAGACAAGAAACAGAAAAGCTAAAACTACAGTTTGGAGGTAAATTATCACAATCATTATGGTTTTTTAATGGTGTACAACATATTTGATTTTATCCCTACTTTAAAAAAAAGTCTATGACTTTAAGCAATAGCTTGTAAACATCATTGAAATACTTAATACTCAATAAAAAAGGTTTAATTCCATAGAGTAAACCCACATACAGGCTTTCCCTTTTCACAAATTTGACCTACCGATTTAGACGATTTACCGGATTTGTAATAACATAAGCAACACGACGGGTTCCACATGTGGAGCAGGATCTGATCACCCTTCCTGAGCACCTGCAATCTCCCCAAGTTTTAAATGGGGTTCATGTTGCTCAGTCTTTTGTTTTCCTTGTTGTGTCCTTTGTACTATTAATTGTCTGTTTGTTTTTTTTAATTTTAGCCATGGTGGTGTCAGTTTATTTTCAATCAATGAGTGACTGTCCCTCAAGTATCTTTCGTTCCTCTTTTAAGAAACTTAGTTATAGTAAATTGCCATTTCTAACAAAGAGTATCTGATTTTTGCTGTAATTTCTGTTTTATTGACATAGAATAGACTATTTTCTTATTACCGACTTTTACTCCGGACTGGATTCTTTTTGGCAGGTTAGCAAAACAGGGGCGAAAGATACCAGAAGAACAGTAAAACTTATAAATCGAAAAAAACTGACAACGCCATGGCTTAAAATGAAAAAGACAAACAGACAAATAACAGTGCACAAAAAACAACAGAGAGAACAGAAGACTGAGAAACATAAACCCCACTTAAACTTGGATAGATCTCAGGTGCTCCGGATGGGTAAGCAGTACCTGCTCCACATGTGGCACCTGTTGTGTTGCTCATGTTATTACGAATCCGGTTAATTGTCTTATTCGATAGATCGCATTCATGAAAAGGGAAGGAGATTGTAGTAACTACGTAAGAAACAGATCCGATATCATCTGTGAAACGGTTATTCCATAATAGTCAACCAACGCGTGATGACATCCGTAAAGTTTACGAAGGGATTATTTCAACTTCACTATTTGGAACTCTTGGTTTAGTAGCTTCCTAGTGACCAGCAACGTAGGACATTACGGTTAAGTAATATCAATTTTGAGAAATAAAACCAAGAGTAGTATCGGTGCAATTGATGCAAATTTTAATTACTTTAAAAGACATAATGTTTATAGCGAAGCGTTTTAGTTCTTCGCGAGTTAAAACTTCTGTACGGTTATGACAACGTATCAATTGAAAACGTCTATATTGTTTTCATTTGATATTAGAACTTGTACTAAATAAAATTGAGAAAGGAAATGGAGAATGTGTCAAAGCGACTACAACCCGACCATAGAGCAGACAACGGCCGAAGGCCACCGATGGGTCTTCAATGTAGCGAGAAACTCCCGCAACCGTAGGCGTCCTTTATTTATTAGAAAGGAGCAAAGACTGGCGTCCAGAATATGCACCAGCACACAGTAAATTGAATAATGTAAAAATGAGAACACTGTTTGGCTAAAGACGTCAAACGCTTTTTGTCATAAATTACCCGACAAATGTAACAAAAGATAAGGTATATCAAGGTAGGGACTGACGTCTGAACTAGTATTTGTAATCATTGCTGTATAACTATAATATTTCCTTATTTGTCTTATTCAAATTCATAATTTCTGACATTACAGAATTGTCAATTGATGAAAATCAAAACGAAGAAGGTACGTTTATCGTTAAAGGTCACCTGTACACAATGAAAATAAACACACCAAACATGGAAAAAGATAACAAACATACAAACACACAAACAATAAAAGGACGATCGTAAATTTGAAAATGGACTTATTACATGATAACAATATATGTTGAAATATGAAACAGTGACAACACAAACCCAATATAAAAAAGATGTGGATTGATTGCCAATGAGACAACTGTCCACAAGAGACCAAAATGACACAGACATTAACAACTATAGGTCATCGTACGGCTTCATCAATGAGCAAAGCCTATACCGCATAGTCAGCTATAAAAGGCCCCGATATGACAATGTAAAACAATTCAAACGAGAAAACTAATGGCCTTATTTATAAAAAAAAAATGAACGAAAAAAAAATATTTAACACATAAACAAACGACAACCACTGAATTACAGGCTCCTGACTTGGGACAGACACATACATAAATAATGTGGCGGTGTTAAACATGTTAGTGGGATCCAAACCCTACCCCTAACCTGGGACAGTGGTATAACAGTACAACATCAATACTACAAGGTTAGACAATTAACAAAAACGAAACCGAATAAATGTTAAAAACACTCTGCAAACAACATAGCTATACAACAATTAATGCATAGAACATTACGTTATCATTCATCACATATATATATAACAGCAACAAAAAAAAAAGACAAAACAAAAATCAACAATAAAATAACATAACCAACATACAAAAACAATAGAAATGTTATTATTTACAATGGGAAAATACTGAATGCGGTACATGAGATCATCTGAAACAGATACGAGGACGGCCTTTGTTAGCCTTGTATTATTTTTAATTTTATTTTTTTTTGTGTACAGTTTGGAGTTTAGTATGGCGTTCATTATCACTGAACTAGTATATATTTGTTTAGGGGCCAGCTGAAGGACGCCTCCGGGTGCGGGAATTTCTCGCTACATTGAAGACATGTTGGTGACCTTCTGCTGTTGCCTGTTCTATGGTCGGGTTGTTGTCTCTTTGACACATTCCCCATTTCCATTCTCAATTTTATTAATGTATAAGAAACAGTTCAAGTAATGTTGAACAACATGATATTGTAACATCGATACGTATATTGAGGATTGATCCTATGCGCGAATTGGATATTTCCTTAGTACTATATCAAAGAAGTTTCGTCATATTGGTACATATCGTGTTCTCTCTGAGTTTTTTGTGTGCATTTAAATAGGTCCCAACATTGGACATAAATAATTAAAACGTAACTGCATCAAATTTGACTGGGTGTAATATGAAAAATGTAACCATACCAACTTAGAAACTTTGTTAATTTAACGACAGTAAACTACGTGTATATCTCGCGGAACAATATTAAATGAAAACATAACAACTTTAATTGTTTTATTTTACTTTTTACTAAGATATTCGATATTAGTTGATTGTTAATTGTGTTAACCTTTAACAACAGTAGAATATAGATGGACAAACAAAGAGGCACCATTTAAAACATACACATAGAGAACAAATATACATATATGTGGAGAAATTTGTATTATGTTCTAGTCAACAAGAAACGAAAGATCTAATACAATGTATGTTCAATACCGTACTAAGATAATACATTGCTCAATTTGTCGTATGTTATCTTAATGCGAAAGGCAAACTTTTTATTTCTTCAATTATTGATCTCTGGTGGGAAGTTTTCTCATTGTCAACCATACCACATCTGGTTATATACTTGTTTTTATTCTTTTAATAATTTGCGTGGAATTGTTTCATTGGACACTGTTTTCCTTTTCGCTATATTTTCTGATAAGTTTGAGCTTAAATTTGCATCTGTTATTTTTATTACATTTGTATATAGTGAACAAGACTATTAGACTAGCAATTCAAAGGCGCTAGTTTTTTCGTTTGAATTGTTTTACATTTGTCAGTTTGGCACCTTTTCTAACTGGCAATGCAGTATGGGCTTCTCTCATTGTTGAGGGCCGTAAGGTGACCTACAGTTGTTAACTTCCATGTCATTTGATCTCTGTTAAGAGTGTTGTTTTCTGGCATTAATACCGCATCTCCTTATTTTCATGATAAGAGACTGAGCAGAATTTTATAGAATTCAAACACCAAAATAAAATGAAAATTCCTTCAAAAATGATTTAACATCAAAACTTCTTACAGATCCAGTGAAAGTCAGAGAAGTCAACAAAGAGCTAAAGAAAAATATGATGTGTATAAGATGTGAAAAAACTACCAAGTCAATACTGTTTGTCGAGTGTGGACACAGAGTAACTTGTGAAACCTGCGCGAACGATGTGGATTACTGTCCATACTGCGACGTTAAAATCAAAACCAGATTGAAAACCTATCTTTCATAGCATAAATTAATGAATAGTTTTCATCTTTGGTCTAATAAATTCGTTATTGTAACTCCATCATATAGTTGTTCAACTCATAAACCATGATTGTGAATAAAAAAAAGGATATCATATTTTACATTTTTTTTATTGAAAATGTAAAATTTATATAGAAAATAATGAATGAACTGTATTTAAAAATCATTACTTTTTATGCATTATTATGAAAACAAATAGTTCATACATTCACAAATATCAAATATAAATGTCACTTATCTTTTCTGAGGTTAATTATAGAAAAATACTGATAGCATTAATTTTGCAAATAACATATCTTGTAAAGACGAAATTAATGAACTCTCAATCAGGCAATTATAGTGCATATCTAAAAGGGATGCTTATAAAATAACATGTAGTATCTTTATGGTACTGTCTACATAAAATCCCGCAACACTAATCATAAGCTATATTTCCAATAATGGTGAATAACAAAAATCCAATAGATAATAGGTCATATAACTCCCTGAATGTACATGTACCCCAAGATCTGTGTAAAATCTTTATATGATTAGAACTATTTGTGAGAAATATTGAAGTAATTATCTATAAAATGCATCCGATGTAGCGATTGATGACGAAAACGACACTGTATGTCCTGTATTGTCAGGAAACGATGGTAACGTTCACGGGTGATAAGTTTCGATGTATGAACTGCAACAGCAACATGTCAACTTAACGCAATTACCACATACTAAATGGCCACATGGAATCAATACATGGGTGAATAAGTTTTGTCGGCAAATGAAACAATTTAACTTCGATTTCAACTCCATGTTTTCTTTTGTCAGTTCCTGTACCCCTAAAATAAAAATTACATATCATATATATGTATTTGAAAATACAAAGTGTTTACGGTATAATACAGAAGTAATACAAGTTGTTGGATCTACACAGCTCCGAACGATATAAAAGATAAATTCAATTAGAATATTCACGCCCATACTAAATATGCAAAGGTACCTGTCATATGTTGTAGACCTTATCTTAATGGTTTAACTGCTTTGTTATGTTGTGTTTGTTTAACATTATTATCTAATTTCCTTTTAAATATACTTAATTTCCTTGACAGTCTAAATGATAGAAATTACACATAATGTTATATTATATTATCACCAATTAGCGACACTAAGACCAACAAACAAGGCTATGAACAGGTAAAGGTTAATCGTTGGTCCTACTTATATACACTATATGTTGATCTATAAAAGTTGCTTCATCCTTGTATGATAACACTTGATAGTTTACACGAATAAACTGTTTACGCCAATTATAATTTGATGCGAATGTCGTACAAGTGAGAGGTTTAGCGCCATAAAACCACGTTCAATCCACCATTCTCTACATAAGAAAATGCCTGTACCAATTTAGGAATATGACAGTTGATATACATTCGATTGGTGTGTTTGAGCTTTAGGTTTTGCCATTTGATTATGGACTTTCTGTTTTGAATTTTCCTCGGAGTTCAGCATTTTTGTGATTTTACTTTTTAAAATATATACCAAATACTCAGCATTACATTTGCTCAGTATTTTCGGTTAACTACGTGGAAACAACTTTATGTATGCAACTTTCAACTTTTATTATCATTAGAAAGTATGATAGAGGATGCATATGCTTATAAAATTTATTTTTAATATTCAATGTTCTTATCTTGAGAAAAAAATGTTTTTCATACTCACGTGAATGTGTTATTTCGTAAAGTGAGGTATTGCAAATACTATTGCATCCGTTGGAGAGTTCTCCCACTGATCTGGTTTTGCTGTCTAAGTAATCATCGATATGTATGGATTGTGAATCAAGCTCATGATTTCTTGCCATCTTTGTTGTTTCTCCAATTATATCATAAGTCCACGTTTTGCTTTCTAAGTTATTTTCGGTATGTATGGATTGTGAATCAAGCTCATCATTTCTAGCCATCTTCTTTGTTGTACTTCCAATTATATCATTAGTCCACGTTATTGTCATTCCTGAAGAAATATAAAAAAAACATAATTTAGTTTTATTCATGATTTCTTTAAAGTTACTTACTTATTCTGTAAACCTAAGAGATTCTCTATTAATCTATTTCAATATTTTGTTCATACCCGACGTTAGTGAAAAACAGTGTTCATTTTGTACAACTATACGTGGATAGTAATCAACCCAAGGATATGTAATAAACAGATATTGCTAAGAGATCTCGCTCTCTCGTGAAAAGTAGGCATTTACCTATTTCCCTGTATACCTTTTGGTTAGATCAATCTCTATGTTGATGTACTTGTACATCAATGGCTTTCAAATATGGTGTGTAACCTTTCCCGATTAGGGTAATTTATACGCAAACTTTTCACAAAGTGTTATTCCTATTTAGTAAGACCACACGGTACTTTTTCATCATCTATGGCACACATAATGAGATGATTCTTGATTGATTGTTTGTTTGTTGGTTGCCTAACGAACAGTGACAAATATTTCATACGTTTCAGGACGGGACCGCAATAAAAGTAATAATCAAAGTAGGTCCTCAAATAGTCGTCTAACTAAAGATGTATGTGCTCAGTGATACAATTCACTAGTTTATTTTGTAAATACATACTAGTGATGGTCGCCATTGTTTGACGTTGGTTTTAGAAATCAACGCTTAATAGTTGCATTTATTACATTTTTGGTGCCTTATCTTATGCCACACAAAATAAAAGGTAAGATGCTTATCTTAGATATTCAAGAAAAGTTTTGACGACAGAAATAAAGGTTGAAATTGTATGATAAAAAAACAAAAGAACAAGCAAACAAAATCCAACATTACACAATATACACACGATAAAACAAGAACAGAATCAATGAAAATTACCCATACATTTATTTCAAACACAGATTATTTTGATATAACTTAATAAATAAAATACTAATTTAAAAAACATAACTTACTACTTAGCAATAGTTGAAAAATATTCCTGTATATATGCTTCAAAGCAGCATGTACTCTGTTTTCACCTAGTGAAGAAACGTTTTCCTTGACTACTTTATAATGTTAACGCAAATGAGAGTAGTTGGTTAACGCAAATGAGAGTACATGTAGTTGGTTAACGCAAATGAGAGTAGTTGGTTAACGCAAATGAGAGTAGTTGGTTAACGCCAATAAGAACAATCATCGTGCTAACATCAGTTTGAAATGAAAAATGTATTTGGTTAACGCAAGTACATCGTTATAATTATACGATTTGGTTAACACAAATTCAATACAAAGACAAATAGGGGTAGATGAGTTACTTTATACAACAATATATATATACAATTTTGAAATTGAAAAGTACACGAAGTACAAAACAATTTTTAATGCTTAAACGGTGATTCAATTGTTTAAACTGAATACATTTTGTACTACAGAAAAGACTTACTCCTGGCATACATGTCGCAGAAAGTTCCTGTATACACGTATCCAAGCACGATGATCTTTTTCTTTAAAAAAACAAAAGTTTGCGCTTGATACTTTTTATCTACTATCTACAATTGATTTAACACAGACTAACTATCACCAGCCTAACATCAAACTGAAATGTAAAACAGGATTAGTTAACGCAAACTATTATCGTTTTAAAATACTCGAATAGTTCATCATGTTCTTATCGATTCAGTTAATGTACAACGATAGACATTATATAAAGAGAACATGGAGAAAGGGAGAAAACTATTTTAATAAACTAAGTTTTCACCAAATGTTATAGCGACAATTACAATGAATTGATAGATTTTGAAATAAATTTGTTTAAGAAATGATCAACTTGACTAACTTAAGTTAAGTCAATTAAACATAGCTGGAATTGTGTATTTTTACATTAATCATTTGCACGATTGAATCATCATATTTATAAAGACAATACCTAATATTGATCATGTAAAACATGATATATAGTGTAATTTTTTTAAAAACAGTAAAAACTCCAACAAAAGTGTTCGTCTTTAGTATAATAAGTGCTAGTGAATTCATCATTCAACATGTGATCTATATATTTGGTTAACACAACGATAGGTATTTACCATAATTTAAAAATAGAACATGTATTTTTAAAATGCTATTTTTAGGTAATCGTGACAAACACACAAAGCATTTCAACTGATAATATATATACACTCCTGATGTGTGAATAAATATGTGTATTTCATATGCAAAGATCTTATGGGTTAATCAATATTCATTTCGCAAATTACATATTATGGCTTGACAACAGTATCGTAACTTCATGCCGTATGAATATGTCTTTTTATACTTTTGGTTAGCTTTGGTGGTGAATAAAACTTATACACTCAGTGATACGGAGATTTCTTCTTATGTTAAAATGAAACACATATTTGTTGTATCTGTATAAAATGAAAGTACTAGTGCCATTCATTTAAGTGACATCTGTATTATGTGACATTAGAAATTATGGCTATATACGGCCAGGGGTGTTAATATGATGGACATCAGATCGTCAATAAGTATGGATACGGCTGAAACATGTTTGAAGATGCATTTACAAAGAACTTATTAATCAGGGCCGTAATGTGTTTAAGGTAATGCCACGAGGATAAATTGACACATATTAGCTTAACATTTGAAGGTCCCTAATATGTATAATTTCGTTTATTTTTTAGTTTTCTATGTTGAGTTATGTGTACTATTGTTTTTCTGTGTGTCCTTTTGCCCATGGCGTTGTCAGTTTATTGTCGATTTATGAGTTTGACGGTCCCTCTGGTATCTTTCGTCCCTCTTTCGTTAAAGACGGACTACAAATAACTCTTGCGGAAGGTATTGCATGATGTCTTATTTATATCAACACACAAAACGAGTCGACAAGGGTGCACAATGAGCACTCAATGGAATAACGTTTACAAAATACGGAAAGTTTTCAGAGTTAAGTGATATCTGAAACCAAGTTAAGAGTAGTTAGTGTCATTGAAAACATACTTTAATTTAAGTCAGCTTCTTTAAATGAATTAAAAGCAAACTGTAAAAGTTAAATGACAAGGCAACACGAACTTTACATTCAGAAGTCAATTACCCCTCTGTTGATTGGACTGTAATGAGTTTCCAAATTTATATTGAGTTTCATTGTTTATCAAATTTTGACAAAAAAGTGATGCAAGGTATACAAAAGGGAAAATGCTGGCCAACTACATAAAAAGAAGATAAAAAACGTTGAAACAATTAATGTACGTTTTTCAACAGTTTTTAACCATCAATCACTCAACAATTTTCTATATATCTACTCTATATGTCAAATAATATAAAACACACATAAAGCAATCCGATTTGTTCATAAGCGTACTAAAGTAACCGTCTGATTATAATAAGTACACTAAACACCTGTTATGGCATCTACACTTTTAAGATGTATATAGAAAAAATATTAAGATATGAAATAGAACAATCGCTGCTAATATTTGCAGAAATATGGTAAAAGGTGTAACAAGATTTTGCAAACCAACCTCCCCCGTTGAGCTTAATCTATTAACCCAGTATAAAAGGTACATAAAAGAATAACAAATTAAAATATATACAGGCCATTTATTTTGTTTTGTCAACGTCAGAATAATTGTTTTTTTAACAACATAATTTAATATTTATTTTAAATATTGGCTTGTTACAATTTCCTTCAGGAGACCAAGCTCCTCCTGATGTTCCCTGTTACATTCCACTTATCACTCATATTAAATAATATCACTTATAATGACTATTCATATGCTTTCAAATGGTTGCTATAACATTACTTTTAATTGTCAAACAGATTCTTCTATTGTACTCATTGATAAAACAATGACATTGACATTTACGTCAGTATAATTGTTTGTAAACATTATAGTTCAAAATATATTACACACTACACTATGAAACAACTGCTATCAGTAACTGCTACATATCGTACGTTCACATCATTGATACTTAAAATCAGGCCGTCTTACGCTTCAATGTCGGGGCCATACATCACAAAAACTTTTATGCAACAACGGTATAGACTGTATAGAAAGGCATGATATTATCCATAATCAAGAACAATCATAAAAGTATTGTCAATACAAAAAAAAAAGAAAAATTCAAAACTAGAAGCCCAACATAAATTAACAAACGTCCTTCATATAAATAGCTTGATTGAACTATACGATACGCAAAAACTGTTAATTTCAAGAGGAAGTATCAAAAACATGTCATATCTATCTCTCATAAACAAAAATGTATTATCTTGATGGTCATCTGTAACACAAAATCCTGCATCACGAATCATCAGCAGTCATTTCATTTATGGTTATTTACATTAAAACAACTTATATAAATGTAATATGAATCCCTGAATGAACTACAATAACTGTTCTTTAAATTGTTAAACATTAGTCAAATTTGTCTATTTGTAAAACCGATATAGCATTCCAAATTCTTCTACGAGTTGTTGGAGTCAATTGAAAATATTAATTCCAATGAACTGATGGATCTTGCCATTTCATGTTCTGTAGTATGAATATGCGTTAACGTGCATACATGTGATGATTCAATAAGTATACCACACGAACACATTGTCAGCTTAACACAATCACCACACACAACATGACTGCATGGAAGTAATACATGTGTGAACTGCTTTTGTTTGCATATGAAACAGTTTAACTTTGATCTCAGCTTCAAATTTTCTCTCTGCAGTGCCAACATCCCTGTAATTATAAGAGAAACACTTGTGTTATATTAAAATACTTTGTTTAATCATGCATGTAACTAAAAGTATGGTTTTTACATAGACCTGTATTTGTGACTGTGCACATGTTTTGCTTTCATTCTGTTTGAGGTATGTCGCCCGAAAGCCTTTTTGTTAACGTTTCAATGATTCTCGTACTTTTATTAATCAGAATTCAAACAAACTATTTTGTCGTTGAATGTTTTTTTTCTCTGGAATTTCATTATGAACATCCCAACTAGTATTTATTGTAAACCAAATATGATTTTAATGACAAAATATAACAATTTCTGTGTGTCTATTATTAACATCACAATCTTGACTGAGTAGTTACATGTGTTTCCGTCTAGGATTCGTATAAGTGTACATGACATTTACGTTTACAACAGCCTTATCAGGAACTATTATAACAAAACGATTTGTCAAATGCATATGTTTGAAAGTATTCGTTTGAAAGCTTAGAACTTGACTTAACATCTCCTAATCTTATAAGATACCGCAGACACAGCCAAAGTCATGTCGAACGATAACTGATCAACTCATGTCAACGGAAAATATCACACACACACACACACACACACACACACACACACACACACACACACACACACACACACACACACACACACACACACACACACACACACACACACACACACACACACACACACACACACACACACACACACACACACACACACACACACACACACACACACACACGATTAAACGACCAAAAGAAAGCAGTATGAATATAACAACACTAAAGGAAATGGTTAATTTCTGTTTCATTTCACTTTTATATCAAATATTTGAAAAACCAAAACAATTACGCGGAAGTATGATTAATGATGCAACTACTCCTTTGGACCATAGAGTAAAAGTTTAGGATGAAAATAACTTTAAATGTATATCTTCTTTGCATGATATCAATCATTCATATTTATCATGTTTCATCAATATACGCAAAATATGATGTGTATACTAGTAGATACATGTACTAGTACACATAAAGTCAATACACTATTTAAAAAAAAAACTGTTGTCGCAAGTTTCCGATTTATAGATCGGAGAACAAATTGCTATATACTCACTTGAATGTGTAGTTCCGATAAATGAGTCATCGTCATGCCTCTCAGTATTGGACTGGCTGCGCAGTTCTCGCGCTGATCTCGACTGACTGACGAAATTATAATTTGTAAAGTTGGACTGTGAGTCTAGTTCATCGGTTCCTATCCTTAATTGTTCTCTGTCCTGATTTGTATCATCAGTCCACGGTATTGCCATAGCTGTAATAAATTTGATTAGAAATAAATCATCTATCATCATAAATATATCAGTTTATGTTCTTCTATCAGCTGTATGAGTCCAAATTTTGTTTAGAACATATCTCTTCTATGTACGACAACAAATGCAAACTGAAATAGCAAATTAACACACAAAAAAAAGCATATAATACTACCACACAATATGTATGGTAAATAAGATGACTTTTGATTATCATGCGTACTTCATACATATTTAAAATTGTTTTAATAGTTATCAAAGGTACCAGGATTACAATTTAATACGCCAGACGCGCGTTTCGTCTACATAAACCTCATCAGTGACGCTCAGATCAAAATAGTTGTAAAGCCAAACAAGTACAAAGTTGAAAAGAATTGAGGACCCTAAATTCCAAAAAGTTATGCCAACTACGGTTAAGGTAATCTATTCCTGTACCGAAATATTATAAACCAATATGTCATGTTGCGTTTTTCGTGTTGTTTTTCTTATCCTAAGACATAGATTTAGGTATGATGTGCACTGACAATATAGGAACTTAATGGCGTCATTGAAAGTTTTCTTAACCACACCACGCATCCCCTTTTACAAAAGAAATAAAAGCAAAAAGCCGAATTAATAATCATACTCAGTGTTTCTTTAATTTGACTTTTTCAACAGAATCAATTTTACAAAATAAACATATTTCAACAATAGAAAAACTTACTTAGTAGAATAAAGTTGACTATAGTTCCTGAATATACGGTTCCAAACACCTTTCACTCTTTGGTTTATAATAATTTTTGATCAAAACTAAATCATTATATATCTTATATTTATGTTGGTTAACGCAAAAAAGAACTCTCGTCGAAATGACATCAACCTGACTTTTAAAATACACAGTTGGTTAACGCAACGGACGGATGTTCCTCTTGTTTAAGCGGCTATTTTGGTTAACGCAAGAATAAAAAAGTAGTTGATAAAGAGAAAATAAACAGATAGCGTGGAAGAAAAGAAAGAGATAATGTGATATTAAATACTTTTTATTTTAATAACTGGTACGAATACAAAAATAGGGGATCGAGCAATTTATTTTCATTGTTTAATATGATCGAATTATTGATTTACCAAAAAATATATGTTCACAGTTTAAATTGTTACAAGACAAATTGCGGCTGAGAAATGCTAAATAAAAATTAAGATTTGTGTTACCATATTTAACGATAAATACACTAGTTTTATATTTGTAAAGTTCACAAAAAGAGGAAGATTAATTATGCCTTATTTGTTTACACACAAATAGTAACAAAATAAACTAAAAATAGCTGAACATGTAATGCTAAGCAGGTAGTTACTAATTTAAGCCATTTAAACATCAGATTTCAAAATGATAGTTTGTAATGCACGTTAAATTGTGTCCACCAAAAATATAAGTTACATTCAATGTAAGAGTTCATTCTAATCCTGGTATATCGTCGCTGGGCTTCTTAAATGTTGTAAATTACAACTTTTTCAAGGACAAAATATCTCACAAACAGGCTTTGAAAATTTTGGCAAAAGGCATGCTTCCAAAATGTCGTATGTGAACTTGAACATTTTTGTAAATAGCAGTGAAATAAAACTTTGACATTTCTGGATTATCCAAGAACTTAAATTATTTTCACAGAAATTAAGAAATGCACAATAATTATTATTTTTTCCCCAAAGCCATTCTACAACGATTTTCAAGTTTGCATACAACATTTTTGAAGCAAACTTTACAAACAACTGGCATTGGAAATTTTGTAATATGTCTTATTTCACACATTTTGATTGGTCTAACTGTATGCTATTTTGTAATACCAAATATTTCCTCCCGCCCAGACCATTGGTGTCAAAAAGTATTTTTAGCCAAAAAAAGTCATATACGACATTTTAGAAGCCCAGCGACGATATGCAGATCACAGTATGTATGGTGATAGACGGGAGTTGCGATGTTTGTCAAGTGATTTAATTGGGTTATTTTTGTAGTTTGACCCGGTTTGTTGAAGTGAATATGATCACGAATGTAAACAAAGAGACTTTCCTTTTGGTATGACGTAAAAACGATGCTATAATCAGATTATTTATTTATTATAGAAGATAAACTTACATTTACATTAAAAAACCATCAACCCTACATTCTTGTGTTTCAAAGCATTTAATTTGATAGTGCAATGCTTTATCTAAATAAATGAATACAAAATTGATATATTGATATTCAAACAACTAAAAAGCAAATATTCAAAAATCTTATTCCGTTTGTAATAAGTTTCTACGGGTACGGCCAACTTCCAAACCGTATCTTTTAAAAACAAAGTGAAACATATGAAGTAAAAAGATGCACTAACAATGCCCGTTTTATACATGTTTTACTTTTTCGATTTTAGCTCTTCATCTTTTCAATAAGCTTAGGATTTTTAAATATGTCGGCCTTAAGCATCACAGAAAAGATGATGAATGTTGTTATCGAAATGCGGATTTAGTGCAGAAAAAGGTGTACCATTAATGTTACTAATAGATAGTAACTGTAGTATAGTTATACTTGTTATATAACTCGTATACCTATTTATAGGTAGCACGGTAGTATTTGCAATCAAGGTTGATCTTTGTGTACCCTACCTAAGTCAATCTATCTGAATAGTGTGATTGGACAACACATACAGTATCAACTGAACATACTTTCCCAAACTGAGGGATGGATCTGGTGTAGAAAAATATGAAATAATTAATAGTAAATTCACTTACCTATGAATGTAGAATTTTTGGATGTAAGAAAATGGTGAAAATTCTAAAAAGGCTATAATTTTCCCTTATGGGCCAGGAAATACTACTGTGCCATTCCGATCTGTGGGAGCTGCATTTGGATCTGTGTGTGCTGACAAAACATGTCAAAGGGATACTCATCGGATCGTCAATATGTATAGGGTTTTTATTCTTGAAGACGCAATAATTGTGTCGACCCACATAAAGTCGTCCGTCCTCATATCTGTGTTGAGACAATTTTCTAGTTTCAGAAAAAAAACATGTAAATAAGGTTCAAAATGCGGATAACTTAATGCAATATCAATTTAAACTTGTTTGAAATTGATTCGTTTGTCATTGATATGAGTATCAAGTCGTATATAGGTGGCCATTTTAAGGTTAAAATCCACACATCAATGAATTATCATTATTTAGTAATGCCCTTGATATCCGACGTGTTAAAATATATTAGAAATGATCTTTGCTAAGATATTATCATTGAATAATAAAATATCAGTATATATGATCACATGAAACTAAGGAATCTACCAAGACCTATTCATTTTGTCTTCTAAATGCTTTCTAATTCATAATTCTTCTGACACAGTTAAACAATATGAACTACTGAGCAGAGTTAGACGTTAAATACTTATATATATGAAAACTGTGTGGTCGTTCTTAAAAGTTCTACAATTTACAATATTGTCTACGAAAACTGAGTGGCTTCATGTTATATATTTCCACATTCTGATTTACTCTAATAACACAGTTTAGCGATTTCAAGTTTTGTAGAATTTCTTAATCATAAGCGACCAGACCACTTTGCAAATACATATTTCCAATTGGATGATATAACCGTATTTTTAAGATGACAAATTAAAGTTCCAACTTTGGTTTTGTTAATGTCCTGAAATCGGTTACAAAAGTCATGAACATATCAGTATACTTATGATCTACTTATTCGAAAGTGTTTTTGTGAAATCGACTCCTGACTTTTTGTTTTTTAATTTTCTTCAAGTTAATTTAGATACATGTATGTGAGTCGGAGACCAAGTTTTTACACCAATTATTTCTCTGAAATTGTGTCTGATCCAGACAATTCTGAAAAATTAACCTTGTTTTTTTTTTCTTCGTTCTATTTTAGTTTATAGGATTTTTTTCGCGTGATTCGTCTGAAAATGTTTCACCGTAAAATCGAAATAACATTTATATCTACGGAATTAGTTTCAACTGTATGATCAATCTAAGTGTAAACCTAGGAAATACATTTGTAGGTACCAACGACATTATATGTAAAGCTATTCGATGTAATAATTGAAGACATATCATAAACTTTTATGCAAACTTCTTACAGTCCTGTGGTATGTTTTAATAGATAACTTACTGCGTGCGTGTAAATGTAACTTGAAGAATACTGCTATTGAATAGTATAGTATAGAAACACCATACGACTGGGTGTCATGCAACAACAGACAGAAAGGTTTGTTTTAAAAGATGCATACATATAGTTTTATAGTAGATATTGTACACCGAAAAATTCTAAACATAACATTGACCCAATTAAGATATTCAATGTTGATACTTGTTTTATTGGCAAAGTGTCAGAATATTGGAGGGAGTGCACTTACCTTGACTTATTAAAGATGGCAAGGACCCAACAGGAAACAATACAACGGTTAAGTGGTACTTTAGTCCATATAAATGTATGTGTAAGCATGAAAAGTACATATCATTACTGGCGAATCGGAAAGGTTTTCATTCATTCATAAATTCATGATTTTGTTTTTGTATTTGATTGTTTCCTGTTTAAGTAAGTTTATGATTTAGGCAATTTCAAATATTTCCTATTCTCTTTCATAATTGTAAAAAGGAAATGCATTATATATAACAAAAGAAGTACAGTTGAGAATGTTGGATTTAATAAGAATTCGTTGATAATCAACATACATAATGCCACTACATATACTAAATTCTGTAACCAATCAAAAAATATGTATTTGTATGTATTGTATTAAGATTTATCAAATGAGGAAAATGTATTTCACATTTGTAAAACGTTTATAGTAACACCATAAAATATGACTAACAATAGCATTATAGTTAATACGTTTTTGCATTAATTTACGCGAGAAATACCATTACGTTGTCAAATTCTGTACGTTAAATGTGAAAATGATTATAACGTACGACCTCATTATAACCTTCGTATATGTATAAGTTTTAACAAATCGGTACATATAATACAGTTAGTTTGAATCAAAGATTGACATTACATATAAAAATCAGAAGGTGTGGTAACATTGCCAATGTAACAACTCTCCGCCAGAAACTAAATGATACAGCGTATATAACAACTATGGGTCATCGGACGTCCTCCAACAATGAGAAATACCAATACTTCATGGATACTAAAAGACCGGATAAGGCAAATGAAATCCAATTAAAAACAGAATACACACGGCCTGATTTATGTAAAAATAAGGAACGAAATACAAGTATGCTTTACAGTTACAAACGATAACCACTCAGTTACAGGCTCCTGACGTTACATGTACACACTAAACAAGGTAGGGTTAAAACAATTAGCATGTATCTGACCATTCCTTCAACTGGGAAAGTGGTTTCTTTTCATAATAATTATTGACACACTATAAAAACCAGTTGAAATAGCTAAATTCATAAGATCGATTAAAGATGAACTATAAGTGTCTTCTGAGTGCATATATATGCATGAGATGTAGACTTTATCGCTACGAATTCAAAATGATAATTTAAAAGCACTGAAAAAGCCTAAAATATTCGTATATGGTTTGTTTTCATAATAATCAAATGAATTACCTCAAAAATCAAGAAACAAAACAAATAAAGAAAAAAGTATGTTTTATCAAGGAAAAAAATCGTTTTATTTTATACTTGTCATTGAACGGATTAATAAATCTATGTTCCCAGAATTTATTTGTTTGTCGTTGTTCTCTATGGGCGTCAAGTTGGTTACCTATTCCCTATTCCCTATTCGTTACCTATTCCCTATTCCCTATTCGTTGCCTATTCGTTACCTATTCCCTATTCCCTATTCGTTACCTATTCGTTACCTATTCCCTATTCCCTATTCGTTACCTATTCGTTACCTATTCCCTATTCCCTATTCGTTGCCTATTCGTTACCTATTCCCTATTCCCTATTCGTTACCTATTCGTTACCTATTCCCTATTCCCTATTCGTTACCTATTCGTTACTTATTTGATTTTTAATATCCTTCCCCCTTTTTAATTATGGCATGGAATAGTTTAATATGGCTGCCGTTACCATGGAAACGGCACAATTGTGAAAAAAATGAGCTTTTGGTTTTTGGTGAACTGTTTGGATATGCTTCAACTCAGAATCATCATATTTTAAAACAATGTAGGTGCCCACTATATACAGGTGTTGGATGATTTTGGCGATCATTGGAACTACTATGTTGCCATGGAAACTACACCAAAATTTTCAAAATTCTCAAAATGCTCAAAACTTCATGAAACTTCACAGTAATGATGAGCAACATTGGAGTTGGAATTTCCAAAATAGGTCTTGTTACCATGGAAACAATGCAAAAAGGTCAAAAATTTCAAAAATAAGAATTTTCCGCAAACTGGATGAAACTTTACAGGAATGGTAACTGGCATAGGCAGAGTTGGATTTTGAAGTTAGAATTTTCAAAATGGCCGCCGTAACCATGGAAACAGCAAAAATATCAAAAATTCAAAATGTTCAAACTTAATGAAACTTTGCAAAAATGTTACTAGACATCTGTAGATGCTCTCTTTGACTTTGGAATTGTCAAAATGGCTGTCGCTCACCTGGTAATAGGGGGAAGGGGTGCCTTCCGTTATTGCTAGCAATTACAAATCTAGTTGTTAATAGTCTTACATATGGTAATAGTTCTGAATTGGTTGAGGTAAAATGATCTTTTTATGACCTATTTATATGTGTTTGTGCTCAACCGATCCTTTTACTTCATGTTCGATACGCATTTGTTCCTTACTTGTTTTTTATACGTTCTACCTTTTAACTGCTTTATGTCCGTGTGTTTGAAGATGGATCTTGGTTCGACGGGATGAAATCACCGTGTTAGCGCTTGCGTAAAAACGAAGATGTGGTATGATTACCAATGAGACAACACTCCACATTAGACCAAAATGACACAGAAATTATCAACTATAGTTCACTGTACGGCCTTCAACAATGAGCATAGCCCAAACCGTGTAGTCACCTATAAAAGGCCCAGACATGACAACCTCATACAATTCAAACAACAAAACTGACGGCCGTATTTCATATACAAAAAAATAAACGGAAATATGTAACACAAAAACAAACGATAACTACTTAATTTCAGGCTCTTGTCTAGGGACAGGCACATACTTACATAATGTGGTAGAGTTAAACATGTAAGCAGAGTGTACATCGTTTCGGAGCATGCTATTACCTTGTTTAATTCGTTCCATCACTCGCTTATAATTCGCTTATAATACGTGTATCTTACGTTGCACCTTTTAAAACATGATTTTCAATTGTTTTGTTGTCTCTGGTGGAAGATTTGGGCTCTTAGAGGTGATATAACTCTATAAGTGCATTTGTATCCGTTCCAGCGGTCGGATAATACCCTGTTAAATATTCGTTACTAATTCGCTTTTAAAAAGTTTGTTGTACGTTGCACCTTTTAGAAAAGGATTTCCAATTGTGTTCATATCTCTGGTGGTAATAATGTGTTCTTATAGATGAAATACCCCTATAAGCGTACTCGTTCCAGCGATCGGTTAATACCCTGTTACCTATTCGTTACCTATTCGTTACCTATTCACTTATAGTACGTTTGTTGTACGTTGCACCTTTTAGAAAAGGATTTTCAATTAAATTCATATCTCTGATGGTAACAATGTGTTCTTAGAGATGAAATGACCCCATTAGAGCGCATGTACCCGTTCCAGCGCTCGGTAAATAACCTGTTACCTATTCGTTACTTATTCGCTTTTAATGCGCGGGGTATACGGTGCACCTTGAAATAAATCGTTTTTTAATTATGTTCAGGTCTCTGGTGGTAAGAATGTGTTCTTAGAGATGAAATGACCCTATAAGCGCGCATGTACCCGTTCCAGCGCTCGGTTAATACCCTGTTACCTATTCGTTACCTATTCGTTACCTATTCGCTTATAATACATTTTTTTATACGTTTCACCTGTTAGAAAAGGATTTTCAATTATGTCCATGTCTCAGGTGGTAACAATGTGTTCTTAGAGATGAAATGACCCCATTAGAGCGCATGTACCCGTTCCAGCGCTCGGTAAATAACCTGTTACCTATTCGTTACCTATTCGCTTTTAATGCGCGGGGTATACGCTGCAACTTGAAATAAATCGTGTTTTAATTGTGTTCATGTCTGGTTGTAACAATGTGTTCTTAGAGATGAAATGACCCCATTAGAGCGCATGTACCCGTTCCAGCGCTCGGTAAATAACCTGTTACCTATTCGTTACTTATTCGCTTTTAATGCGCGGGGTATACGGTGCACCTTGAAATAAATCGTTTTTTAATTGTGTTCAGGTCTCTGGTGGTAAGAATGTGTTCTTAGAGATGAAATTACCCTATTAGCGCGCATGTACCCGTTCCAGCGCTCGGTTAATACCCTGTTACCTATTCGTTACCTATTCGTTACCTATTCGCATATAATACATTTTTTTATACGTTTCAACTGTTAGAAAAGTATTTTCAATTATGTCCATGTCTCAGGTGGTAACAATGTGTTCTTAGAGATGAAATTACCCTATTAGCGCTCATGTACCCGTTCCACCAGAGACATGAACTCAATTAAGAAACGATATATTTCAAGGTGCAACGTATACCTCGTGCATTCAAAGCAAATAAGGAACGAATAAGAAGCAGGGCATTAACTGAGCGCTGGAACGAGTACATATGCGCTAATAGGGGTATTTCATCTAAAAGAACACATTATTACCACCAGAGATATGAACTGAATTAAAAATCGTTTTCTAAAAGATGCAACGTACAACAAACGTAATATAAGTGAATAGGTAACGAATAGGTAACAGGGTATTTATCGAGCGCTGGAACGGGTACATGCACGCTAATAGGGTCATTTCATCTCTAAGAATACATTGTTACCACCAGAGACATGGAGACAATTAAAAATCCTTTTCTAAAAGGTGCAACATACAACAAAAGTATTATAAGTGAATAGGTAACGAATAGGTAACGAATAGGTAACAGGGTATTCACCGAACGCTGGAACGGGTACATGCGCGCTAATAGGGTAATTTCATCTCTAAGAACACATTGTTACCACAAGAGACATGGAGACAATTAAAAATCCTTTTCTAAAAGGTGCAACATACAACAAACGTATTATAAGTGAATAGGTAACGAATAGGTAACGAATAGGTAACGAATAGGTAATAGGGTATTAAACGAGCGCTGGAGCGGGTTCATGCGCTCTAATAGGGTCATTTCATCTCTAAGAACACATTGTTACCACCAGAGACATGAACACAATTAAAAAACGATTTATTTCAAGGTGCAACGTATACCTCGTGCATTAAAAGCAAATAAGGAACGAATAAGAAGCAGGGTATTAACTGAGCGCTGGAACGAGTACATACGCGCTAATAGGGGTATTTCATCTAAAAGAACACATTATTACCACCAGAGATATGAACTGAATTAAAAATCCTTTTTTAAAAGGTGCAACGTACAACAAACGTATTATAAGTGAATAGGTAACGAATAGGTAACATGGTATTTATCGAGCGCTGGAACGGGTACATGCGCGCTAATAGGGTCATTTCATCTCTAAGAACACATTGTTACCACCAGAGACACGGACACCATTGAAAATCCTTTTCTGAAAGGTGCAACGTACAACAAACGTATTATAAGTGAATAGGTAACGAATAGGTAACAGGGTATTTACCGAGCGCTGGAACGGTTACATGCGCGCTAATAGGGTAATTTCATCTCTAAGAACACATTGTTACCACAAAAGACATGGAGACAATTAAAAATCCTTTTCTAAAAGGTGCAACATACAACAAACGTATTATAAGTTAATAGGTAACGAATAGGTAACAGGGTATTAAACGAGCGCTGGAACGGTTTCATGCGCTCTAATAGGGTCATTTCATCTCTAAGAACACATTGTTACCACCAGAGACATGAACACAATTAAAAAAACGATTTATTTCAAGGTGCAACGTATACCTCGTGCATTAAAAGCAAATAAGGAACGAATAAGTAGCAGGGTATTAACTGAGGGCTGGAACGAGTACATACGCGCTAATAGTGGTATTTCATCTAAAAGAACACATTATTACCACCAGAGATATGAACTGAATTAAAAATCCTTTTCTAAAAGGTGCAACGTACAACAAACGTATTATAAGTGAATAGGTAACGAATAGGTAACAGGGTATTTATCGAGCGCTGGAACGGGTACATACGCGCTAATAGGATCATTTCATCTCTAAGAACACATTGTTACCACCAGAGACACGGACACCATTGAAAATCCTTTTTCTGAAAGGTGCAACGTACAACAAACGTATTATAAGTGAATAGGTAACGAATAGGTAACAGGATATAAAGCGAGCGCTGGAACGGGTACATGCGTGCTAATAGAGTCATTTCATCTCTAAGAACACATTGTTACCACCGGAGACATGGGCACAATTGAAAAACGATTTATTTCAAGGTGCAGCGTATAACCCGCGCATTAAAAGCGAATAGGGAACGAATCAGTAACAGGGTATTATCCGAGCGCTGGAACGAGTGCATACGCGCTAATAGGGGTATCTCATCTAAAAGAACACATTATTACCACCAGAGATATGAACTGAATTAAAAATCCTTTTCTAACAGGTGCAACGTATAAAAAAATGTATTATAAGCGAATAGGTAACGAATAGGTAACAGGGTATTAACCGAGCGCAGGAACAGGTACATGAGCGCTAATAGGGTAATTTCATCTCTAAGAACACATTGTTACCACCTGAGACATGGACATAATTGAAAATCCTTTTCTAACAGGTGAAACGTATAAAAAATGTATTATAAGCGAATAGGTAACGAATAGGTAACGAATAGGTAACAGGGTATTAACCGAGCGCTGGAACGGGTACATGCGCGCTAATAGGGTCATTTCATCTCTAAGAACACATTCTTACCACCAGAGACCTGAACACAATTAAAAAACGATTTATTTCAAGGTGCACCGTATACCCCGCGCATTAAAAGCGAATAAGTAACGAATAGGTAACAGGTTATTTACCGAGCGCTGGAACGGGTACATGAGCTCTAATGGGGTCATTTCATCTCTAAGAACACATTGTTACCACCAGACATGAACACAATTAAAACACGATTTATTTCAAGGTGCAGCGTATACCCCGCGCATTAAAAGCGAATAGGTAACGAATAGGTAACAGGTTATTTACCGAGCGCTGGAACGGGTACATGCGCTCTAATGGGGTCATTTCATCTCTAAGAACACATTGTTACCACCTGAGACATGGACATAATTGAAAATCCTTTTCTAACAGGTGAAACGTATAAAAAAATGTATTATAAGCGAATAGGTAACGAATAGGTAACGAATAGGTAACAGGGTATTAACCGAGCGCTGGAACGGGTACATGCGCGCTAATAGGGTCATTTCATCTCTAAGAACACATTCTTACCACCAGAGACCTGAACACAATTAAAAAACGATTTATTTCAAGGTGCACCGTATACCCCGCGCATTAAAAGCGAATAGGTAACGAATAGGTAACAGGTTATTTACCGAGCGCTGGAACGGGTACATGCGCTCTAATGGGGTCATTTCATCTCTAAGAACACATTGTTACCACCTGAGACATGGACATAATTGAAAATCCTTTTCTAACAGGTGAAACGTATAAAAAAATGTATTATAAGCGAATAGGTAACGAATAGGTAACGAATAGGTAACAGGGTATTAACCAAGTGCTGGAACGGGTACATGCGCGCTAATAGGGTAATTTCATCTCTAAGAACACATTCTTACCACCAGAGACCTGAACACAATTAAAAAACGATTTATTTCAAGGTGCACCGTATACCCCGCGCATTAAAAGCGAATAAGTAACGAATAGGTAACAGGTTATTTACCGAGCGCTGGAACGGGTACATGCGCTCTAATGGGGTCATTTCATCTCTAAGAACACATTGTTACCATCAGAGATATGAATTTAATTGAAAATCCTTTTCTAAAAGGTGCAACGTACAACAAACGTACTAAAAGTGAATAGGTAACGAATAGGTAACGAATAGGTAACAGGGTATTAACCGATCGCTGGAACGAGTACATATGCGCTTATAGGGGTATTTCATCTATAAGAACACATTATTACCACCAGAGATATGAACACAATTGGAAATCCTTTTCTAAAAGGTGCAACGTACAACAAACTTTTTAAAAGCGAATTAGTAACGAATATTTAACAGGGTATTATCCGACCGCTGGAACGGATACAAATGCACTTATAGAGTTATATCACCTCTAAGAGCCCAAATCTTCCACCAGAGACAACAAAACAATTGAAAATCATGTTTTAAAAGGTGCAACGTAAGATACACGTATTATAAGCGAATTATAAGCGAGTGATGGAACGAATTAAACAAGGTAATAGCATGCTCCGAAACGATGTACACTCTGCTTACATGTTTAACTCTACCACATTATGTAAGTATGTGCCTGTCCCTAGACAAGAGTCTGAAATTAAGTAGTTATCGTTTGTTTTTGTGTTACATATTTCCGTTTATTTTTTTGTATATGAAATACGGCCGTCAGTTTTGTTGTTTGAATTGTATGAGGTTGTCATGTCTGGGCCTTTTATAGGTGACTACACGGTTTGGGCTATGCTCATTGTTGAAGGCCGTACAGTGAACTATAGTTGATAATTTCTGTGTCATTTTGGTCTAATGTGGAGTGTTGTCTCATTGGTAATCATACCACATCTTCGTTTTTACGCAAGCGCTAACACGGTGATTTCATCCCGTCGAACCAAGATCCATCTTCAAACATACGGACATAAAGCAGTTAAAAGGTAGAACGTATAAAAAACAAGTAAGGAACAAATGCGTATCGAACATGAAGTAAAAGGATCGGTTGAGCACAAACATATATAAATAGGTCATAAAAAGATCATTTTACCTCAACCAATTCAGAACTATTACCATATGTAAGACTATTAACAACTAGATTTGTAATTGCTAGCAATAACGGAAGACACCCCTTCCCCCTATTACCAGGTGAGCGACAGCCATTTTGACAATTCCAAAGTCAAAGAGAGCATCTACAGATGTCTAGTAACATTTTTGCAAAGTTTCATTAAGTTTGAACATTTTGAATTTTTGATATTTTTGCTGTTTCCATGGTTACGGCGGCCATTTTGAAAATTCTAACTTCAAAATCCAACTCTGCCTATGCCAGTTACCATTCCTGTAAAGTTTCATCCAGTTTGCGGAAAATTCTTATTTTTGAAATTTTTGACCTTTTTGCATTGTTTCCATGGTAACAAGACCTATTTTGGAAATTCCAACTCCAATGTTGCTCATCATTACTGTGAAGTTTCATGAAGTTTTGAGCATTTTGAGAATTTTGAAAATTTTGGTGTAGTTTCCATGGCAACATAGTAGTTCCAATGATCGCCAAAATCATCCAACACCTGTATATAGTGGGCACCTACATTGTTTTAAAATATGATGATTCTGAGTTGAAGCATATCCAAACAGTTCACCAAAAACCAAAAGCTCATTTTTTTCACAATTGTGCCGTTTCCATGGTAACGGCAGCCATATTAAACTATTCCATGCCATAATTAAAAAGGGGGAAGGATATTAAAAATCAAATAAGTAACGAATAGGTAACGAATAGGGAATAGGGAATAGGTAACGAATAGGTAACGAATAGGTAACGAATAGGGAATAGGGAATAGGTAACGAATAGGCAACGAATAGGGAATAGGGAATAGGTAACGAATAGGTAACGAATAGGGAATAGGGAATAGGTAACGAATAGGTAACGAATAGGGAATAGGGAATAGGTAACGAATAGGCAACGAATAGGGAATAGGGAATAGGTAACGAATAGGGAATAGGGAATAGGTAACCAACTTGACGCCCATTTGTTCTCTTATATTTAATGCGTTTCCCTAACATTTAATTGTAACCCGGGTTGTTTTTTTGTCTATCGATTTATGGGTTTTAAAAAGCGGTATACTACTTATTTAACCCGGGAATCATGAACTATATATATCTTGATATACAACATTAAACCATTGTTTACTGTAAGGGTTGAATAAATACTGATATTATATTTTATTCCATATCTTTACATGCGATTAGGGCTAAGATTGCCTGTTAATTCTAATGATTTGATTCCATATTCCCCGTGAAGCTAAACTAACACTAACATCTAAAGGCTAGAGTTTCCTAATTTTACCAGTTATAGCCGTTTCATCTTTGTTTTCGTTTATTGGTTAATCATTTTAAAATCAAACTTATGAAATCACCCAATTTGATAGAATATTCATTTGTAACAAAAAATGATTAAAGACAAAGGATAAACTAATTATTTAAACTTACAGTCGTATGGTATGTTTCAACAGTTAACTTACTGCGATGATGCAACTTGAAGAATTGTCCTATTTACGAATGGATTTTATACAATAACAGACAGAAAAGTTAGTTTTAAATAGATGAATACTGTATACGAAACAAATTAACAGATATTAGTTATCTGAATAAAGAATAAACTACTAAACCTACTTTAGATATCTTATGTTAATACAGGTTGTATTGGCAATATGTTAGAATATCGGGGGAGTACACTTACAAATGTAAGTTGACATTGTGAAGATGGCAGTATAGTAGAAAATAGCTACAGGAAATTAAACAACGGTTAAGTGGTACTTTGGTCCATATTATATCTTATGTGTAAGCATAAACAGTAACTATCAAACATTGTAAAATAAACTGGCGTATTAGAAAGTTTTCATTTTTTTACTGTTTTTATTTGCTTTTTCCTTTCCATTTTTTGTAGTTACATATACCTCATTAAGTTACTTAAGTAACTTTTAAATGTTCGTCAGTTTCACAAATTGTAGATACAGTTAACATTATTTAATTTTTAAAAGAAGATTTTCGAAGTGCATGTTTTGGAACGGTAAATACTAAGTACTACTATAGAGGTCTCAATGAAGACATATACAAAGTAAAATAACAAAACTGCCGAACACTAAGGAAAATTCAGAAAGTATGGTCGCTTATCAAATGTCACGAATCTTCTGTTGCTGTTCGGAGAGTTAGTTGCTCGCAAACTGATCACTACCACATTCTGCACATGCCTTCTAACGTCAGGAGTCGTTAATTGTTTGTTGTGTTCAATCATATTTGGTTTTCGTTTATTACTTGAAAAGACATAGGTCACGCAATGCAATGGAACGAGGGGAATATACATCATATCTTTTCAATACACGTAAGAAAATAATATGCAATCTATAAGAAACATTCAAAACATTCAAAATCGGAAATTAAATGAGCAAACAGAGTATGATAAATTAATAATTTCGTTTGTTTGTGAAGCAATCTGGTACACTTAAGTTGTCAGTTTATTTTCGATTCATGAGTTTGACTGTCCCTCTGCTATCTTTCGTCCCTCTTTTACATACATTTGTACAAACGAGACGTTTTTGTAATAATTGCAGTCTAAGTTCATCAATGAAAAGACTCAAAACAGACAGTAAATATAAAAAATGAAAACAACACCGTACACTTTACTTTTATCCAAAGCGCTTTTCTGAATTGACCTTGAACAGGAACACCTAAGGCCAAAAATTTGAAATCCAACGATTTATGTTAACTGAGCTTAAGAGTTGACATTTTTTTCAATTGTGTCTATAAAAAAAAGAAGATGTGGTATGATTGCCAATAAGACCACTGTCCACAAGAGACCAACATGACACAGAATTTTACAACTATAGGTCATCGTACGGCCTTCAACAATGGACAAAGCCCATACCGCATAGTCAGCTATAAAAGACCCAGGTCTGTGTGTTTTGTTGACAAATTGATGTCAAAATAATGGAATTTGAAGCGACTGTTATATAAATGAGAGTATTAGCTAGCTATAAAACCAGGCTCAATCCACCAATATCTACATACGAAAATGCCTGTACCAATTCAGGAATATGACAGTTGTTATCCAATCGTTTGATGTGTTTTAGATTTAGATTTTGTTTACTTTCCTTTTTGAATTTTCAGGGTTTTTTTGTGATTGTACTTGTTCGGATATTGCTTCTAAGTTCTGCGATGAATATGTATGTCAAATTTTATATCGAAGTCTAAAAATTGGGCGGTAAAAGCCGTAACTGTTGTTTCTATCATTTCTAGGGATATACTTATCAAACCCAATCAGAAAAGTTTGGATTGTAATTGACAGAACATCACCAATATATCATCTATATCCTATAAATGTGAAATTGAATTACCTGGCTCCTTTGAAATATATGTTAGTGTCTAAAGGAACTCTGATTCCTTAGAAAATAAAACGAGGTCGAGAAGGAGAGGAGCATAGTTCGTTTCCATAGGAATGGCGACAATTTCATAAAAAAAGTCTACCTCTTAATTCAACAAATATGTTGTCAATAAGAAACTCTAAAATACTGATCACTTGTTCCTCTGTTCGTTCACTTTTAACAAAATATGCCGTATGGTATCCCACTGTAATAATTTTATAGCGTACCAATCTCATTACATTAAACATGTGTAGTAACAATGATACTCTGTGTCAAAATGATTTATTCAATTCAACTGAAAGGCAGGCAGTCAGAACATTTGTCAAGTTATTCATTTTCTATAACTTGTCCCTTACGTTTTTCTAAAACAAATCTTCGTTTAAGATATTCTTTAATATAAAAAAGAAGAAGCGGATGAGAAAACTATCCAAAAGAGAACACATAACATAGATATTAACAGCTATACATCATCGTATGGCCTTCAACAATGGACAAACTCAGTGTAGTTAGCTTTTAAAGGAACGAAAAATAAATAGGTTACACAACAACAAACGACAACCACTGGGACAGTCACTAACATACAGGCTGAGTCGTTAGATTGTATTTGCTTTTTATGTCATTGATATCTTAAATATACATTCGGTCCTTGCCTTGTATATATGTTTACGTATATTAGAATATATAATAACATGCGATATAATTTAATAATTTTGTGTTCAAATCCTATTTATCATTAATAAAAAGAAGGGAAAAAAATGAACTCAAAGTGTAGATATTCCAATGGGGAATATGATTTTTAAATCACACGTTCATTCTAGTATCATTTAACTTACACATTTATAATGGTGGCCCCAAAACTATAAAGTGTATAATTCCTTTATAACTATGCTGAAAGAAATATTGTGATTGCATCATGAATCACAACACTGTTAATGAAGTTGGTTTTACAATTAATACGTATCGAATAGTAGTATAAAAACGTCATAAATAGGTGCGGAATGGATGTTATCTCTTTGAAGTCAGAATTTTGAAAATGCGAAATCAATGCGTTTGACATATATTCGTTCTTGATGTACAATATACAGGTGATGATATGAAGCTGACTGCCTAATTATAGTAGTACATGTATGTAAAACGTATGACATGATAAAATTTGCTCACGTTATGGTCAATATGTAGAATATTCTTTCGTACTGCAAGTCTCTGTCATTTAATTTGGGGGTTCAATTTATAGAACACACGTCCAACTGAAATAAGGGATGGTAAGCAATATGTTTTGAAGTTTAACAAAAAATATACCACTTTATACTAGTATATTTATGTGTGGTCGAATTTGTATTCTGGCCAAAAGGGAGATAACAAGAATCAACTCATTACCGTAGCACTGATAACTGAGTTAAACACTAATACATGTATAAGCAATACATTGCAAAATGTTTTTAAAATGGTTTTGTTAATCTGACATCAATTTAATATGGTAATATTCATTTTGGTCTACTGTCATGATCGTGTGTCCCTAGTCGATATCGTGTTGTATGGTTTAAAGTAAATCGGGTGTCTTTTTCTGATCATTATGTCAAATATCATTTGATATACAACAGAAACTTCTAACACTTGGGACTTAAACTACCACAAAAATGTATCTTTATGTGTTTTTAAAATCATTTCAAAAACCATTTAAAACAAAGGATAATTGAACTGAATGTGATAGAAAATACAAATATTGTTTTTTACTTTGGGATAATAAACGGGATATTTTTTTTAAAAAAGTGAACAAAAAAGAAAACATGATACACAAAGGAACAAGTAATCAATAACCTGGCGTTTCTTATTGACAATTTATTTGTTAAATTTGGAGGTCAACCTTTTCAACAAATAATTATATAATTGGCATTCTTACGGGAACGAACTGTGTATCTATCCTTGCCTACCGCTGTTAATTTTAGTAGCAGATGCATGCTATTAAAAACATATATATAGTGAGTAAGGAAACTTATTTAAACATAAAGGCAACAGTATACCACTGTTCAAACGTCTGAAATCGATAAAGATAAACAAAGAAAACGTGTTCCAAACCAAAACCGCGGGGAACACACCAGCAATAAGAGGAAAACAACTATACAACGTAAACACCAAAGATCAACAAAAACAAAGAACAATGCAACATACATAGAAACGAACTATTAGATAAAAACTGCACAATTCCTGATTTAGCAGAGGACATGTGAAGAAAAGAAGTGTAAGTTGAACCTGGTTTAATGGCTCACATTTAATGACAATGTTACATATACCGCTATAATGACAACATTACATGACAGGAATACAGTACAAAAAAAATTGGAAAAAACACACAAAACAGTGGAATAGATAAATAAATAATATCATAGTTGTTTTTTTTAAATCTTTGCCACATAATTACAACGAATGTCTTAACATAATTTAGGACAGTACACATAATAGAATTACGAACTGTTTGTCATACGAATGTTTGAACGCCACCAAAAGCAACGTCACAGGTAATTTTCTAAAAATTGGATTATAATCGAAATTAATTTTAAAAAAAAGAAGATATGGTATGATTGCCAATGATGAAACAACTCTCCCCAAGAGTTCAAATGATTCAGACATTAATAACTATTTGTTACCCTACATCTTTTAACAATGAGGAAAACCCAGACCGCATAGTTAGCTATAAAAGGCCACAAAATGACAATGTAACACAATTCAAACGGGAAAACTGATGGCCTAATTAATGTACAAAAAATGAACGAATAACAAATATTTAGCACATAAACAAACGACAACCACTGAACCACAGGCTCCTGTTGTGTCGTTTTTTTCCTATACTATATGAGTGTGAATTCACATTACTATAAGACGTATCACGGTACCTTTCTATCACAAATTCATGTATTTAGTTTTGATGTTATATTTGTTATTCTCATCGAATTTTGTATAATGCTTGGTTCGTTTCTGTGTGTGCTACGTTGTGTCGTTATTTTCCTCTTATATTTAATGCTTTTTCCTCAGTTTAAGTTTGTAACCCGGATTTGGTTTTTTTTCTATCGATTTATGAGTTTCGGATAGCGGTATACTACTGTTGCCTTTTTTTCCCTGCCTATAGACAGCCACATACATACAGAACCTGTTAGCGATATCCAACCCTTCCCTTTACCTTGGATAGTGGTATAACAGTACAATAAAAGAACGAACTATAAAAATCAGTTGAAAAAGGCTTAACTCATCAGACGAATAAAGTACAAATACGAAATTACGTTAAATTTTTGTTTGTTATCATGTTATTTTATGAATTTTATAACAATTACAAAAAAAATTAATATAGAATTGGGTTAGTAATTGTGCAACAAACTGCAATATAACTATCTCGACCTGTCTACCAAATCAAATTTAGGACCATGCTATATCACCTTTAACAATGTTCATGTCGAAGTATATTTAGATCCCCAGTAGTCCTGCAATGATTGCTTATTTTTAAATTCTTTAGGTGTAACTGTAGGATACAATAGGAACAGACTGATTTTAAAAAATAAAGCTGCACTTTCTATATGCCTTTTTGAGTTTTTTTTAGCTGCATATGATGTGGCTTTATTCTTATACTTCCCGTCATTGTGTTATTGTGTCATGGTAAATGTTTGCTGAGATATTTGTTTGTTTTTATAGTGATTAACATAATAACACAATGTTGACTGCTGTACCACTATTTTTTGACATTTATAACTATTACGTCTGTTTGTGCTGTTCACACGCAGTTGACAATATAATGGAATTATATGCGATTGTCATTCAAGTGAGAGGTTAAGCTAGAAATAAATCAGGTTAAATCCACCATTTGCTACAAAGGATGCATGTACCAAGTCAGTTGTTATCCTTTCGTTTGATGTGTTTGGGTTTTTGATTTTGCCATATGATTATCGACTTTCCTTTTTGAATTTTCCTCTGAGTCCAGTATTGTTGTGATTCTACTTTTTAAGATGTTACCTCCTTGTGCTGAAGAACTTTGAAGATATTGATTGCACCAATTCCATTACTGGTAACTGAACAGGAAATTTGTTTTATGTCTTTTCATTTGTATAGTTTTAAACACACAAAGAAAGATCGAACCGTTACAAAGGTACGTTTGCATAGTTTATTTCTATGAGTTTTTGAATTGAACTTCACTTTATAGAAAATTTATCATAAAACATACTATCTCTATCTAAATTATACAAACACACATTATATATAAAGTCTAATAAAAAAGAACCAGTTATTATTTAAATAAAGCCCTCTTTACGTGTACACATTGGTTTAGAGTCCCATAGCACGTAGCTCTCTGTTTTCCTGACAGGCTGCACAAGCTGCACAAAAGGCAACAATCATACAATCATTACACATATCCCCCTAAAATATAAAACATGGAAGTCATTGCTGCGAAACAGCAACTAACAGAAACAGCTCTAAGTCGTATCTGGATTGTATATGCTGATACAATTCGTAACTTCAACGTTAATAGTTCTACTTGTATTGTTGAATTTGAATTTCTTAGAAACACTATATATTTGGAAGACCTTAAATAATTAAGCAACTTATATATACTTATAGTCTTTTCTGTTGTTGTATAATTTTAACTCTGTCATCATATTTATCTAAACTAATTTTAATTTGGTATCAGCTAAACATAGTTCACCGGATTTATCAACCTAAAATATCGACGCATTCATTATGCAACTCGTTTTTCAAGATTATCTACATGAGATTGTCTTTCATTTAAGTTACCTAATATTAATTCTTATGTTTGGCATAAAGCCCAATAAACACATATTTGTCAGTAGCATTCCAACAATGGCTTCTCTTTTGCATTTCTGCTCAATATCTTTTAAATACTAGCATTATGTCACGCTAACAAGATTTTACAGTATTCTTGGGTTTGCTTTATAAAACAAAATTGATAAAGGTTTATTTTCATTAACAAGTACTAGGTTTATGCAACAGATTGTGTACTGCTTGTGTCTAAGTATAAGCAGCTTAGTTGTAGTTAGTTTCAAAGGTATCAAGCTTATAATTTAATACGCCACACGCGCGTTTCGTCTACATAATACCGGCGTCACACATCAGCGTATAGCTCCGACGTACGCCGGGCGTGGTAAAAAATCATGTACGCTAGTAATATTGGATGCATTTAACCTGTCAATCATATCTGTATCGTGTGCACAACGAGCTTTAAGCGTGAATTGGGCATACGAGAAGCGTACCTAAGCGTTTATCGGGCGTTCAAGTAACGTATGTTGGAATATTTCGGGCGTTTGTCGGACGAAGATGGAATGCACAGTACGAAGGAAAACAGGTCTCTTAAACGTGTTTGAGACGCGTCCCGGTCGTATCTGAGACAATAATCCGTGCTTTCGGGGTGTGTGGAAGGTTTAGTTATGAGGTGTTTGTTACAAACACACCCACATACGTTTTAGGTAAAGTCGAACGAGCTTGAAGTGTATACAACGTGCCCTAAACGTATTTAAAAATTATCTGTAGCGTATGTATTACGTGCGTATAACGTACAGGTATACACTTGGCAAACGATTGAGCTGGATGACATTATTATGCTGCATAAAAATTTCCTGGAGTAATGTCGTTCGCCAAGTGTATACCTTTGCATTCCGACGTATTTCAAACTTATGTTACTCGCGTTTAACGATTGATTAGCGTTCCTCTGGCGTGCAACTAACGTATACGGACTTTGTCAATTTTCTCTGTACGTCTGATGCACGCCGGTCTATACACCAATGTGAGACGCCGGCATAATAGACTCATCAGCGACGGTCGGATCAATATAGATAGAAAGCCAAACAGTATAAGCACGGTATGTATAGTGTCCAGCTAGGATCGTGGTTTATCGAGTGATTTGATCGGGCTTTTTCGAGTGTGACCACTTTTCTGGAGTGAATATGAACAAAACTATAAACAAACAGACTTCCTTTCTAACAATACGTGAAATAAACGCTTGAGTTTAATATACAAAGTTATATTGTGTATGATAGTATTTGATAAAGAAAGATATTATTAATCCGACATTATTTTTCGTTAAAAAAAAGTTCAAATAAGCCTAAAAAGGCTTTAATTCCAAAATACAGAATAAAGCCATTTTTGTACACATAACACTGACAATGTTGAGGGAAATGCATACATGGAATATATATGTCCTTGTCCCTATTGTTGTCTGTCGTCGTCCATTAACTTTTACAAAAATATTCTCCTCTGAAACGACTTGACCAAGTTCATTATAGATAGAGATAACTGTACACAACAAGAATTTTATGTAAAGTTAGATCTATAAAAAAGTCACCATCACCAAAATGGAGAATTGTGTCATGAATTCTATTCTTGTCTTTAATGTTGAAGAGTGTCCTTAGTTTAGAATGCACTGCAGCAAATAGACTAAGGTGAGTGACACATGCTCTTTAGATACTCTAGATTGTTTACTAAAATCCCATAACCCAGACACGTAAAGTCTAAAATTTATAAAAAAAAATCGAAAGAGGAGATACCTCAATAGACAGACAATTCATCGAAGTTTCGTGTATAATGGTTACAGCGTTTTTGAGTTTTTGTCCGACATGCTGACAACGGACGGATGGACAACTGGGTACCATAATACATCCCGTATAAAAACTCCATGGTAGTTACTTTGACAACAACAGTACAACGAAATTAAGTTGAAAAGATTATGATTCCCCTTTACTATGTTCTGAAGACCTTTTAAAGGATCCAATAATTTCTATTAATTTAATACTTGAAAGTTGTGGTAGAACGTTTTCCGAACAGAAAATTTGCATTAAATTCAAAAGGTTACTTTTGATCAATGTAGTAATAGGTTTTTGTAATTTATTGAGTTTCATTCATTAAATTACAGGTATAAACTAGAGAAATCATTGTTTAAAATCTAGAATACCTTTTCTCTTATTCAAATTTTCTGTCAAAAAACCGGATCATTTGTCTAAAATCCCGGACGATTTCAAAGTTGCTCTCGAAAAAGCCTGGATAATAATAAACACTGATTTTTGGGGTTAAATAAAAGGAAATTTTGCTTCTTCCTTGATCAAAACAAGTATAGTATTCAATATAAGATAAGTAGTAATGTAAAAAACTATTATAATTACGAAATAGCAGTTAATTGAACTTATAGCATGTTTTATCACTCGAAAACACTAAAATTACACTCGAAAAAAATGGATCAAATCACTCAAAAAACCACAATCATAGCCGGACACTATACCTACCGTGATAAGGTTGAAGAGAATTAAGGGCCAAAAATTCAAAAAGGTAGTTCCAAATACGTCTAAGGTAAACTATGCCTGGGATAAGAAAATCCTTAGTATTTCGAATAATTCATACTTTTGCAAACAGTACATTCATAAAACTGGTCATGTATTTGTTATTTATGTCAACACGGAAGTGCTGACTTATATGCTCGGTAATGAAACATGTTTTGTTTGAATATCCCGTTGATAAAATAATAAGTATGCAGACACTAAGGTTCAATTACTCATACGCACTTTTGACCTTTTATAAATTTTATATTCTTTTAACATTCATATGTTCAGGTTCGCGTGATGAGATTTATAAGCGAATCCTTGTCGGACGAAACTCTGATCAGACTGATAATATTACAAAATGAAATATTGCGTGTTTCGACGAGTGAAGACATTTTTTGTTCTTTTTAAGGAACTTTATTCTTTATGTAACTCGATTTCTATTATAAAAGAGAACGAAGTGAAATGAGGAAATACTCGATATCATCTGTTCCGTTTACTAAGAAAACACAAACAGAAGGTAACAATAAAACATCATAGTTAATGGGCGCAGTATTTCAAAATGTATTCAGAATTAAAAGTACGGCTTATCCTGATTGCTCGTTGTGTACATCACTAGATACTCCGTCCACTCTATATATAAACATATAAAATAATATATTTTGTACAGCTGTAAAGATCATACAAAGTCTTTTTACGCTTTGACGATATAAGTATTTTAATTTCTGAACTGACATATATGGGAGATAAGAACAAATTGCATTAGAAAAGACAACGGGAACCGATATTTCTTGGACAAAAAATACCGTATAATTATGTTTTCTTTTATAAAAATGAGGTTTCATTCATTTTCTAAAGTTTGTATATCCAAAAAAAAAACTACCATTGTTTCTAATAGAGATATGCATTGTTTTATGTTATCTAAATATATGTATGACGTAAATATATGTATGACGTAATTATTTTTGTTTACCTGTATACCACCAAGAGTTCTTATTCTTGTTCTTAGGTTGATATCTACGGCTGGTACACAGCACATTGTGCAGGCAGATTCTCCCACGCGTATAGCAATACTATACATTGCACAGCTGTAACAAAAGGCGGTATACAAACCTATAAATATATAATGATTTCACTTTTGATTAGTGAGGTTAAACACCATCTCATGCATAGGACAAGTACCAGGTCAAAACCATTACTATATATTCCCCGAAAATTATGTATACGCCACGAGGGCTTTTAATTGTGGTGACCCCTCCAATGTAAAAGAGGGGCGAAAACTACCAGAGGAATAGTCATAACTCACAATTCGAAAATATACTGATAACGCCATGGCTAAAAATGAAAAAACAAACAGACAAATAAAAGTAAACAAGAAACTACATAGAAAACTAAAGACTGAGCAACACGAACCCCACCAAAAACTGGAGTGATCTCAGGTGCTCCTAATACAGTTACAAGACGATTAAAAAAGCTTTGCTTATAAACGTTATTTAAAATATGGGTTATTGGATAAACTTATTGCTGCTGACAGTATGTCTGCTAATTACTGATCTGTTTTATCTTATTTTAGGGCAGAAATTATGGAACAGGTCGACTTTGTTTATAGGGGATTTTATAGTCATATATTTCCCAAAGTTAAATAATACTTCAATTCAAGCTTTTGGAGGACTAACTTCAGAGCGACTTGTCCGTAAGCCGAGCCGATCTGATTTCAATGGATTTTTGTAGTGCAATTATTCGTGTTGGTACAAATGATATGTTTCATTTAACCAGTGGTAAATTTAGATCTACTGTTATTTCTATTATTAATGTAATTGATTTTGTTAACAGTTATTGTTGCATTTTGTTGTCGTCTATTTCATTACAGATTTTCAGAGGTTATGTTAGGCAGTTTCAATGCCGAATTATGGGATTTGGCGTTCAATCACAGTGCTCTTAGTATTTAAAGATGTAGAAGTCAATTCATGACTTGTAATAGAACTTTTTACGATGAATTTGGAAGACCAAATTTTTTTTTTTTTTTTATCAAATTGATAGACTTCATTTGAATCGTGCAGGCATTAATATCACAAATATTTTCAAAACATCAGAAAAAGATAGCAAACCCATGAGTTGAAATTAAACTGATAAGACCACTGGAAAAGAAATAAATTACTACGTTGTACATACAGTTGTTGACATCTCCAAAACAATCAAAGAGATCAGTTGACCATCCTCTGGTTCCATGTATTGTTCCAACCATTAATGGATTGGTCTGTATACCGGGCTGGTTAATAACAACCGTTGTATTCTGCTGTTGGTGGTGAGGATGCACTTGTGAATCTCTTCCCATATGTTGAGAATGGGGTTGCTTGTTATGGGACTGATTTGAATCCATTGTCTTTCACTAAAATAAAATTAAAGACAATTTGTATGAAACAATGTTGGTACTAAATTATAATCCAGGTACCTTTGATAACTATTTACACCACTGGGTCGATGCCACTGCTGGTTGACGTTTCGTCCCCTTGGGTATCACCAGCCACGTAGTCAGCACTTGACATGAATATTAATCATGTGGTCATTTTTATAAATTTCCTGTTTACAAAACTTTAAAATTTTCTTATCCAAGGCTCAGATTACCTAAGCCGTATTTTGCACATTTTTTTTTTGAACTCCTAAAATAGTTTCTGATAACTACATGTATATTAGTATCGTACAAAACCTGATAGATTGATTTCTACATTAAGCTTCAATGATATATGGATCATCTATTTTCATCGCGTAAATCAAAGTGAATCGTTAAATGTTTTAAAAGTGACACTCAAATAAGATTAAACGTTAAAGATGTTCGTTTGTCATGTTTTGTGATTTTCGTCAGAATTTCAGAAACCTCTGGTTCTATCCATTTGAATGCCTTACAAAATAATGCCCATTGACCCCCATTTTTCTTCTTATAAATCTTTTATATGACTATGTTTGTCAACTCGATACGATCAACCTGTTGTACGTTAATTCGTAAAAATTTGAATGACGGTAATTTGCATGCCGATTATTTCCTGATCCTCTTTCAGACATCTCATTCTAAAGGGGGTTTCGAATGTGTCATACCGGATTAACTATTAATATTTGGAACCTCGATTTGTAGACCAAACCGAGAATTATGTGTACAGTAATTTAACCGTAGAAAGCCTTTACATGTAAGAAATAAAACAAAAATAACAATAAAATGGACTGATAACATGTCTGGACGAATTAAAAAAAATCGATTGTTCTTTGTCTACGAAATGCTAAAACAATAACGGATTTTGCCATGTTTTGTAATGTATTGATCCACATATATTATTTATCTAAAAATATGAAAGTGCTTATTTGAGTAATCTGATATTAGGACCCAGGGATTGATCTGAACAAAAACAGCTGCGACATGAGCGCATGATACGCCCAACGTCTTGTGTGGAAGTTTTATGCAATAATCATAAATAGTATCTGAGGAAGTTTTAAGCAATAACCATTTATTGTTTTTGAGACACGGCGGGACATGTGGAACCCCCCCCCCCCACCCTGTTTTTTTTTTTTTACAAATATCACTCAAATAAAATTTTGAATCAAACCAAAAAGTATACATATCTTTAAATTAGTATAACAAAGAAGTGTGTACAGTTTCAAGCAATAATCATAAATTGTTTTTGAGATACGGCGCGACATGTAAAAAAAACCCTCCCCTTTTTTACAAAATACTCAATAACTCAAAAATTAAATTTTGAGTCATCACCAAAAAGTATACAGATCTTTAGATTAATATAACAAAGAAATGTGTAAAGTTTTAAGCAATAATCATAAATCGTTTTTGAGATACGGCACGACATGTAAAAAAACCCTCCCCCTTTTTTTACAAAATACTCAATAACTCAAAAATGAAATTTTGAATCATCACCAAAAAGTATACAGATCTTTAGAATAAAATAACAAAGAAGTGTTTAAAGTTTTAAGCAATAATCATAAATCGTTTTTGAGATACGGCGCGACATGTGAAAAAAACACCCCCCTGTTTTAGTTACAAAGTGCCGTAACTCAAAAAGTTTAAATCTTATTTTCACCAAAAAGTATACAGATCATTTGACCATCATAAGAAACAACTATATTAAGTTTCATGAAATTTGGATAAGTCGTTCTCAAGTTACGGTGCGACATGTTTACGCCGGACAGACGGACAGACGGACAGACGGACAGACGGACGGACGGACGGACGGACGGACAGACAGACAGACAGACAGACAGACAGTCAGACAGACAGACGGACGGACACCGGACATTTGTATACCATAATACGTCCCGTCAAAATTTTGACGGGCGTATAAAAACGGGTGTCACTTAAATTTACATGGACACTTTTAACATTTTATGGTAGCAGCTTATCTTGCAGTCAATAAATGCATAGTCGCATTATTACAATTTCAGCGTTTTGCGACATAATTAACTCATTCATACATATAATGTTTTGTGAAATTTTCTGTAAATTATATTTATATATACAAGGTATGCAATTGAGCACCAATGTCTCTATTGAATGCAAGAGTGATTCTGTTCATAACATTTGTTTGTGTAACTTTCTATTACTTCAGCTATAAGGGACACATTCGGAGAAGTAATGAGATCTTCTCAGGTATCTTATTATTCATATGGCGTTGAAAAACAATGAAAACTTACTGTGAAAGGTTTGTAAAATTCTTATTTAGTTTTTTGCATGAAAGGAGAACTATCTGGTCATCTCAATAACATAGAAAGAACTTTCTATCAAAACTTTAATCTTGTTTGGTACAAGCACAATTATAGTTTGGACCATTAGATAACAATATGACACCCTTTAAATACTTATTTGCCTAATAAAAAGTAAGTTTTCTCGGTCAACAATTAATCAAAGTTACTAGTAAACATGTTCATATTCACTGTCAATATGAAGTTTGGATTATCAATGCTCTTCAACTTTGTACTTGTTTGGATTTATAAATATTTTGATATGAGCGTCACTGATCAGTAGACGAAACACGCGTCTGGCGTACTAAATTATAATCCTGATACCTTTGAGAACTATTTTACATCTAAAAATATGTTTGTTTTTAGCCTAAGAAAACACTTTTTCATACATATGCAATATATATACTTCATATATACTTCCGGTGAAATCATCGGCTACACGTTATTTTTGCAAGCAGAAACTTTACATTTAATGATGCGTTTTTAGCAAACATTACAAGGGATAATCAACAGAAACATACTTCATGTAATATAATTTTAAATTTCACAAGATTCCGACATCACTGATGGGATTAATCAGTAGATAACAAGCTATTTATATATAGTATATCAATTTGTAAACAAAGAAAATGGCGGTGAACTATGAAAACCGGTACCAATTATCTGAACTGAAAAACATATATACCTTACCATCAGCACCTTATAAGAAGGCACAAAAAACTAATAAAATGCTCATACCATTCGAAAAAATAGATCTGTCACTGTGTAGGAAAGCTGCATATTGTACAATATTTATTACATCTCGTGAAAGAATGCATTTCTGGCTTCATGCATTAGGACAATCGATAATCACAGGTAACAAAAATAACCCCTCAGTCAAAGTAGATTGGCACGACTCTACTGCACAAGGCATAACTGAAAGAACGGAGTTTGAAGTACACTCTTCCGAAAGTATTGGGGATTATGAAGGGGATACATTAATGTACAAAGTTATTGTGTACCTGACCACAGGTAAAATAATGATTCAAGGGAAATTCTTTCAACAGTGGTGCTCAAATGAATTTGAAAAAACATTACAAATAGTTGAAAACTTGTCATCTAGTTCTGAAATGACCACTCCGAAAAGTCTTCAATTTGAAAACGGAGAAGATGATATTGAGTCCTCCACGTATCACCATACCATTCGAAAAAATGCACCTGTCAATGAAATCATGGAAATTCAATCTAAAAATTCAGAAACCCTTTCTACAAATTTAGAAATCGTATCAACAAATTCAGAAATTTTACAACAAGAAGATCTGATCAAACTTAAAACTCCACCGGTACTGCAGACAAAAAATGAAAATATCACTATCAATACAGACTCAAACAATAGTATATCAAATGATCCACATTCAGAATCCTATCAGATTCAGCAGAGGTTAACTATTTTAGAAGAAAGCACGATTAATATGTCATCGGAAATTTTCAATGCACATTCAACTATAAAAAACTTTGAAACGTTACTCGGTACGAATCTCCAAGGGCTTAGAAATGATATCGTCAAAGACGTGCTAAATTTGATGAATAAAGTTGAAACTTCTCCCGAGTCTATAGAAACACTAAAACAAGTCCATGCAAGAGAGCTTAAAATGCTACGTGAAAAAATACAAGAATCAGATATTGACAAGAAGAAAATAATTGAAAAATTTGAGATAGAAAAATGTCAACTCATGAGTAAAGCAAAAGAATTGGAGAGGAATAGTTATCACACAAAAGAAGTGTTTCAAGCAGCGGAGGAAAAGCTACAGAATAAGATAATAGTTCTCACTGAAAAACAAACTGAACTAGAAATTCTTCTCCATGAAAAACATGCTAAACTGCAGGAAAAAGACGCCACAATTGAAAAATTACATGATAGGCTTCAAACAGTAAAAGAAGATATATTAGGAGGCCAATGGTCAGCTGTGAATGGACAGCAATCCAAGAATGAGTCATGCTTAGAAACGTCTGGTTTCAAACACCAGTCAAATTTGCATCACAATGAAAGGAGTTCAGCATCAAGGGATTCAGTGATTCAGGAGAAAGAAGTGTCATTCACTGATTTTTCCACTCTCAAACAAAACCCTGTTAAAAAAAGGGTAATCTTTCATCATAGTTCCATTCCAAAGTTCATTGATATCAAGCGGCTGACAGCATCTTTTCAGTTGGAGGGTCTGGCTAAAAGAACCGCCACATTAGCAGACCTTGAAGGATATATTCAACAGTATGAAGATCTGACTGACAGTATCGTAATTTGTCATGTAGGAACAAATGATATACGACATTCACCTGATGTGGTATATTCCGCAGTGGATAAATATGTAGAAATAATTGAAAATCTTGAAAGACTTGGCGCAAGAATCGTCATCTCATCGCTTTTACCATGTAGAACAACTAGGCTTGCTAGAAATATTTGCCAGTTCAATGAAACATTGTACTCAAAAATAAGAGACAACAAAAATGTTACATGGTGTGACAACTCTAACTTTTTTCTTGACAGCACATCATATAATGTCAAGTTAAATCTTTATGACAAAGATGGTTTTCACATTAACATTAACGAAGGAACAAGAGTCTTGGCAGGAAATTTGAAAAAGACCTTACATTTCGTGCTAAATGGGAAGTGGCCTTCTTACAAAAAAAAACAACAAAGTAACAATCAATAGTACATTCAGTAACAAAAGCTACCAAAACCATGGTTCAAATGAACAAGCACGACATGAGACACAACAATGTTAATAACAGATTTGTAGATAACAAGGATATGAAAATGATCGAAATGGTTTTAAACACTGTTGCAGCCCTTCAAATGTTCAAGAATTAACAAGTCCCACCATATTTATGTATAACTGTCATATATACACAATGACTATATAGTATTGTTTATTGTACCTATGATATATTTTATTCTCATTTTTCTTGTTTTGTTTTCATTTTTTTTTTTTTATTTTTTTTTTAATTTTTATCTAGTCAATTGTCTTGAATTTTTCTAGTCATAATTTGTTCTCTCACGTTTTTTTTTATTGTTTTTTTTTTCAAAATTTAAAGGATACACATTAAAAAAAAAAATTTAAATGTTTCTGTTGAATCCCTTATAATTCAAAGAATGTTAAAAAACAAATTAACAATTAGTTCTTGGAATGTTCATGGTTTGTTTTACAGGGAAGATGGTAATAGATATTGCAAACTTAATGACCCTGATTTTTGTGAAAATATAAATTCTGATATTATATGCCTATTAGAAACAAAGGCTGATAAGGATGACAATCTATGTCTGAAAGGTTATACTTTGTTAAAAAAGGTCAATCGCCCCAGGAAAGGTAAAGCTTTTCATGGAGGCATTGCTTTATATGCCAGAACTAATGTTAGTAAAGGAATTACATTAATCAAAGGTAATTCATCTGAATTTTTGTGGGCAAAACTAAGTAAAACTTTTTTTTCACATTCATCTGATATATTTGTATGTTTTGCTTACAACTCACCAATACAGTCTAGCTATTCCAAATCTCTAAAAAGTGAGTTAACAACACTAGATATGATAGAACAAGACCTGAGTAAGTTTTCAAATTCAGGGGAGACTATCATTATGGGGGACCTAAATGCCCATATTAATGAAAATGATTTGGATTTTATTTCATCTGATCACGTTAAAAGTTTACAAGATATACTTCCTAATTCATATTTGTCAGATAATGTACATTATAGGAGATATTGTACTAAAAAGAATATTAAGACTGATGAATACGGAAAACGTGTATTAGAGCTTTGCATATCATCTAGAAGCCGAATTCTAAATGGAAGAACTTTAGGGGATACATTAGGTAAACCCACTTCCCATCAATATAATGGTAGTGCTGTTGTTGATTATTGTATTGTTAGTAATAATATGCTAAAAAATGTATGTTTTTTTACTGTAAAGGATTTTACCGTCCACTCTGATCACTGTCCTATAAATGTATGTTTATCTTTAAATTTTTCTCAAGTACAACAAAAAGTTGGGAGACCAATACCTAAGGGTTTACATTGGAACAATGAGGTTCAAAAATGTTATACAGAGATGATGTTATCAAAAGAAGTTGAATCTAATGTAAAATCATTCTTAAGTAAAGACAGAGTACCACAAAGAAATGGGGTCGATGAAGCCACCGAGGATTTAACAGATATTTTTAACAACATTCTCGATAAACTAAGAAGTCATTTAAATCTTCCTAAGGGTAACAGGTTTAAATCTAAAAAACGTAAACGAAAGAAATCTAGTTTAGGGTTTGACAGCGAGTGTGAATCAATGTATCGTAATTTAATCCAATCTTCTCGTTCACTCTCTAAGGGTTCTGTAAACGAAGAAAAGTTGAAGAATTACTATGGGCTAAAAAAGCAGTTCAAAAAACTAGTACGAAAAAAAAACACGACAGTATAAAGCAAAGATGCTTGATTCCTTACTGGAATTAGAAGACAAAAACCCTAAAGCTTATTGGGACATTATTAATAAATTTAAATATTCTGACAAGGACATCAGTGATCAGAGTTCCAATATTCCCTCTGATGAATGGTATAATTATTTTAATAAACTATTAAATGTAGATTGTAGTAATGAACAGGATGATTTTCCTACAGGGTTTAATGTTTTTCTTGATTATGACATACATATGCAGGAAGTGTTGAAAGCTATAAAAAGTTTAAAGAATAACACAAGTGTAGGTTTTGACTGTATAAGTAATGAGATGCTTAAACATTCTAGTGTGAATATGTTGAATTGTATTTGTAAACTTTTCAATATCATTTTGAAATCAACTTTATTTCCTAGTAGTTGGACAGAAAGTATGATTAAACCTCTTTTTAAATCAGGAGACGTTAGAGATCCAAGTAACTACAGAGGTATAGCAATATCTAGCTGTTTAAGTAAGTTGTTTGTAAAGATCTTGTGTAACAGATTAGATCTTTTTGTAACTGAGAACAACATACTATGTCAAAATCAAATAGGCTTTAGAAAAGCTAATAGAACAATTGATCATGTTTATACATTAAAATCCATTGTGGATAAAATGTTTAGGGCAAAAAAATATCTATATTGCTGTTTTTGCAAGGTATTAGTGGCAATATTTTCCATTTAATTAAAGATATGTACACATGTGTTAAATATTCAGTTAAACTAGATTCCGGACTGACTGATTCCATACTCTCAAATGTTGGTGTTAAACAAGGGTGTATACTGAGTCCCCTTCTTTTCAATTTATTTATGAATGACTTTCCAGGATACCTTGATAAAAAGTGTGATCCAGTAGATATAGGAAATACAAGCCTAAATTGTTTAATGTATGCAGATGACATAATTTTAATGTCTCAAACCAAAGAAGGGCTACAAATTTTTTTATCCTCATTGGAACTTTATTGTCAAAAATGGCAATTATCATTGAATATAGAAAAAACTCAAATAATAGTATTTAACAAATCAGGTAAATTATTGAAAGACTGTAATTTTTATTTTGAGCAAAATCTGATCAAAAGTGTTCAAGAGTATAAATACCTAGGTATTGTAATGAGAGCATCTGGTTCTTTCAGTACTGCAGTTGAAGATCTTAGTAAGAAAGCACTTAAAGTAATTTTCATGATTAAACGTAAATTTCACTGTACACATAATAATACACCTTTGCTTTTAAAACTTTTTGACTCCTGTGTAAAACCAGTCCTTCTCTATGGAAGTGAATTGTGGGGTCCGTACATTCTTAACCTGGACAAAAGATTAACACAAGGTTCAAATGATGATTTAGAAAAAAACTTTTTTAAATTTTGCTCCTGAAAAGGTTCACATTCGATATTGTAAATATGTACTTGGTGCCACTAAATATGCTCCTAATATTGCCAGTATGGCAGAACTTGGTCGTTATCCAATCTCTATATTTGTTATTTTGCAATCTCTTAAATACTGGCTATATTTGTATAAAGACCCTCTTTTGAATTTTTCAAAATTAGCATATAAGTCAATCGAAGAAGTTGACTGTACCTTTCCATGTACCTTCAATAAACACATTTTTAAGTTTCTAAAATTAATTAATTTTGACCATGTTTGGAATAATAAAGGAACTATGTCAGAAGGAAAACTCATATCTGCAGTGAAAAAGATTTTACAAGAAAGATATGGAAATTATTTTTTCTCATGTTTGTCAGGTGAAAAGCAAAACAAACTACGCACATATTACAAGTTAAAAGAGGAATATAAACCTGAGACTTATACAAAGTTAAATATCCCAAAACAATATGTTAGACAATTATGTAAATTAAGAATTTCTAACCATAATTTACACATTGAAAATGGCAGATATAATAAAACGCCTTTGGATCAAAGAATATGTACACATTGTATTGATAACAAAATTGAAGATGAGTTTCATTTCATATGTGAATGCAACCTCTATCACGAGGAGAGGGAAAAGTTATATGATGATATTGTTAATATTATACCATGTTTTTGCAATTTAGATAATTTTGATAAATTTAAATATTTAATGAACTGTTCGGAGACTGATGTTCTCACCAGATTTCTTATATATATAGACAAATGTATTTTGATTAGACATCCATCAGTGGGAATAATTGCATAATATTGAAATGTGAGTTTTGTCTCTTGCTTGTTATAAGTGTCAAAATTGTTGTCTGTTATGTTTTATTTTTGTTTTGTATATGTTTTTATATGTGTTTATGTGTTTCAGCGATGATCCTTTTGTACTGGATTTTATACTGAATAAAATTAGTTAGTTAGTTAGTTAGTTAGTTACATATGATAAAATTGGTGCACGGGTCAGATGTTTTGCAGCAAGGATTCTTTTCAAATATGATAATAGTTATCAAAGGTACAAGGCATATTATTAATACGGCAGACACGCGTTTGTTTCTCGTGGTTTATGGGGTCTTATAAAGTTTTCCCTATCTTGCGGTGTATGCTCTTATGTGTTTTATGGCGTATTTCGTCTTGATGTAAATTCCTTCATCTTCTCATACATTTAATGGATAGAGATTATGCGTGATTTTTATATGATAAAGACTGAACATGTTGATAAGTTTAATTGAGATCTGGAGCTGGCATGTCAGTTACTGCTATTAGCCCTTTGTTGTTATGTATCATGGTTATTTTACTGAGTTGATTGTGTTACCTAATCTGACATCGGACTTGGACCTCTTTTGACCTGAGTTTTACTCTGCGTATTACTACTGTGTGTTTCTTCATTCCACATTGTCTAAGGATATAGAGTGATGGTTGAGAACTCACAAAATATGTTTAACGCCGCCGCATGTTTGCGCCTGTCTCAAATGAGATGCCTCTGGCCTTCGTTAGTCTTGCATGTTTATTAATTATAGTTCATATATATTTTAGAGTATGACGTCCATTTTTACTGAACTTGTACATATTTTTATTTTGAGGGTCAGCTGAGGCCCGCCTTCAGATGCGGGATGTTCTCGCTGCATTTAACCAATTGGTGACCTTCTGCTGCTTTTTGCGATTTGGTCGGGTTGTTGACTCATTGACATTCTCAATTTCATCATTTTGTCACTTTTTGAACCAGCTTATGTACTTCTATTTTAATAAGACACACATCACCTACGCTTTGCAACCATTGATTTCTAACATCAATAGGGCAAGGGTCAATGTATCGTTTGAACGATATATATCTTGTTTTTGTTGAATTTAATTTAGCATATGCCAATATCAAAACTGTCGTTACTATCCCCATTATCAACAATCCCGTAAATGAATAACAAGGCGGAACACATAACTTGGGTGTATTATGTCAATGCGTAAGTTGAATTACAGATTAAGAACAGTTATTTAACAGTTTCGTGTACAGAACAATGAATATGAACTGATAATTACGTTTGTTTTATATATGAACATGATTCGCAGATGTTATTATGTTACAGAGATCAACGTGTGGAAAAACTATGGAACGATTGAATAACATTTACATATAAAATTCAAAGGACAATCGGAATCAATGATGAAGTTGCAAGTGAATTTACGGAACATTTATGGTGTTAATTTGATTTGAATTATTGTGTTTATTATGTGACTGAAAATTTGTTTTAGTTTGTTTGTAGGTTGAAACGATAGGAATAAATAGTTACAACCTGACAATTGAGTTCATGCCCAAGTTATACATTTCAACGCAAAGCCATGCCTACAAATAATGGTGACAAACCTGGAGATGGGAAACAAGTTTTGAAAAAGAAGAGAAGCAATGCAAAGGGAAAATTTCATCGAATATTGAATCGGTTCAATAAGAGTCATCACAACAATGAATCGAAAGAATCACTGGAACTAATCATCAAGGACCTTGAAGATGCTTATTCTGAGATGGAAGGGGGTCATGCCTCGTACTTGGAAGTTTTGGATTCTGACGACGAAACAGATAAAGATATTATTGAGCACAGTAATACAGACATGGATCATCTTTATCAAGAACTTTGTGAAGCAAGGTCAATGATGGGCAAAGTGGTTGAAGCAGCAAAGGTAAAAGACATAAAACCCATTGAGGAAGTAAAGTGTACCAAGGATAATATGAGAGTGAAAAAACTGGATGCACCTGTTTTTACTGGGAATATAAGAGATTACCCAAGCTTCAAACAAGACTACAACCTCCTCATGAAAGATGACCCGTTTACACTTATACAATGTTTGACGGGAGAAGCACTTCTTACTGTCAAAGGTGTTGACAACGATTTTACGGAAATGATGAAAAGGTTAGGCATTAAGTATGGAAAGCCAGAGAAGCTTGCTGATGCTGTACTAAGTGAAATTAAAGGACTGACACCAATGTTTGATGGTGATTATATGAGCTTTATAACCACAGTTGATGTTGTCGAGAGATGTTGGCTCGATCTTAAAAGAATGAACATGGAACTTGAAATGAACACAGCTACGATGATCAGTCAAATTGAGAGACTTTTACCTCCATTGCAGAAGAGGGTATGGGCTCTTCGTAAGCAAAAGTATGGATCACATACATTTCCGGAATTACTAAATTTTCTTTTAGAAGAAAAAAATGCTATGGAATATATTCATTCTGATTTACGAGACAGTTCTGCTAGTCGAACATTACTTAAATCAAAGGTTCACAATACAACATTGGAGGAAGATACAGCCGTAGAATCTCTCCAAGCACAAGTAAAGGAAAATCAAGAAACATTGAAGCAGGTAGTTGATGGATTGGTACAGGTAGCAGAGGTTATGTCGCATGGTAATAGATATAAACAGAACGGTGATGGAATGAATTCGAAGAATAATATACCTATGAGAATAAACCGTAGAAGTTGTTGGTATCATGAGACTGATAATCATGATATTGGCAAATGTACAGCGTTTAGTAGATTGGATGGTCAGACTAAAGTAGATTTAATTCGCAAACAAGGAGGATGTTTTAGTTGTCTCAAGATTGGCCACTTATCAAGATACTGTTCAAATAGGAAACCGTGTGATGTCCTGGATGAAAATCAACAAATGTGTGGGAGGATGCACCATCAAGCTTTACATGGAATTCAAGTCAATGGATCAACGTTTCACAATTGTATCAGTATTGTTAATGGAGATAAAGGTAGAGAGTTTTGCTCATGATAAGCAAGGTTCCGAGCAATGGAAACTATTTGACAGCACTATGGGATCCGGGAGCTAACATCTCACTTATAACACATGATTCTGCACGGAGACTGAACCTCAAGGGAAGAGATGTAACATTGTCCGTGACAAAGGTCGGCAACACTACTGACTATATCCAAAGTAAAGAATATATAGTTCCACTAACTGATTTAAATGGACAGGAATGGAAAATAAGGACGTATGGAATGGATCAAATTACGGCAGACGTGACTAGGGTAGATATCCGTGGCATCGCTAAGCTATTCAAAAGCGTGACGGAAAAGGATGTGATTCGACCTGAGGGAAAAGTCGACATATTGATAGGCAGTGATTGCTGTGTTCTTTTACCAACAAAGGCAGAACAAGTAGGAAATCTTCAACTGATGAAAAACCAATTTGGTTACTGTTTGAGAGGTAGTCACACGCTTCTTAAAGTTGGTACGGTGTCTCACCATTTTGTACGTATTCATCATTTATATGGACAACAATACGACACTGGTAGCATACATATTGCAAATTTTAATGGACTGAAGGAAAGTCTGGATAACTTTTTCAACATTGAAAGCTTAGGAACTCTCTTTTTTTTTTTTTCAACTTCAGATACTTTATTTTACTATAATAGTTGTTAACAAATCTCCTTAATGTTACAACAATGGCATTAAGGTTCTGCCCTGTATGGTTAATTACCAATAAAACCAGGGGATTTTATTGGTAAACTTTTTATAATTTTACATACATGTAGTATTGCGTGTTAGTTACAATTAACAGAGTAATAGCTGTCTACAACATGTACTTTACTTCACAATGAAAAGAAAAACGGAACTTTGACCGTCTTTTGTTTAGCTTTTAGTTTTGGATTAATCGAAAGTGAAAGAGCATGGTTTCGATCGGATTAAGAGGTCAGTATAATTGAATTATGGTAGTTTTTAGATAGTGTCTTATCTTTCAAGTACGCTAAACATTGAATGATATACTATATATGAAAATCAAACAAAAAAATTAAAAAGCAATTTCGTTAGAAATTTGTCTTCTTTTTATTTCAATGACATTTTTGTGATTCTCAAAAATGTAGGTCAATCAACTATAAATATGACAGCCAAAGAATCAATTTTCTAAAATTTTTCTTTGAAATTTTCTCAAAAAGGAATTTTCCGGATGATATAAAATTTGTGTATCAATTTCGTTTTTTAGGACTGACATCATATTCACATATTTGGTTCTCTTTTCGGATAAATAAAAACATTTATAAATCACAAAGCAAACAATTGTTATAATATGATTAAGTACATGATAATCCACATCTTCAATTTTGTACCCTACTACAAGATTTTGTAGACAAAAAACATGTTGCCCAATATTAAGATACATAAATATTTTGTGTAGAAATGTCCAATAATTTTTTACCCATGTGCATTCAAAGAAAAAAAAAGCTTAGGAACTCAATGCAACCCGAAATGTGGAAACTGTAAGTGTGGTAAATGTCCGATCGGAAATGGTAATTACACTATAGCAGAAGAACGAGAACTGAACATGATAAGAAAGGGACTTCAATATGACAAAGATGAAAAACGTTGGACTGTAACTTATCCATGGATAAGAGAATCGGCAGAATTGCCTAACAATATAGGAGCAGCAAATCATCGTCTTGAATCGACAGAGAAACGCTTACAACGCACCGGGACAATCTATGCAAATGCATACAATGATCAAATCAAAGATATGGTTAATAGGAACGTTGCCAGAAAACTTTCAGATTACGAGGTCAGGAATTATGAAGGACCAATTCATTATCTACCGCATCATGAGGTTCTAAAACCCGACTCTAAGTCAACCCCAATCAGGATTGTGTTCAATTCCTCTTCCACATACATGGGACATGTGATAAATGATTATTGGGCAAAGGGTTCGAATGTATTGAATGACATGTTAGTGGTGCTACTGAGATTTCGACAAAATAGAATTGGAATTGCAGGAGACATTTCAAAGATGTATAATGCAATCAAACTTTCAGTTCCTGATCAACATACGCATCGGTTTCTATGGAGAGATCTCGATGCAAGCAGAAAACCTGATCATTATGTGTTAAAGACGGTCACTTTTGGGGACAGACCTAGTGGCACTATGGCAACCGTTGCATTAGGAATGACTGCTGAAATGAGTAAAGATATTTACCCAGAGGCAGCCGAAATGATTCTTAGAAACAGTTATGTTGATGATATCATTAACTCTGTCGACAATAATGATCAGGCAAGAAAGGTAATGGAAGACACTGAAAAATTACTTGCAAAGGGTGGATTTACAATTAAACATTGGATTGTTACAGGGAAGCAGTCCGACCAATGGAACGGATTACATATTTCAAATGAACCAAAGGAAAAGATTCTAGGAATGATTTGGCAACCGAGAGATGACATGTTTACATTTCAAGCAAAAATTAATTTTTCAAGTAAACGTCGAGGAATACACATTGATAAAGATTTGCAACAAACTCAAATAGATGACATACCGTTGATACTCACGAGAAGAATGGTTCTTAGTCAAGTTGCGAGCATTTATGATCCCTTAGGGTTAGCTTGTCCGTTTGTTTTAACCGCAAAACTACTTTTGAGATCATTTTGCAAGACAGATGGAGGAAATGGTGGATGGGATGAACCAATAGCAGATGCAATGAGACAAAAGTTGATTGAGTTCTTCAAGGGAGTATTTCAACTAGAGTCGATTCAGTTTCCTAGATGTATTAAGCCAGAGGCTGCATACAAGAACCCCGTATTTGTAGTATTTTCAGATGGAAGCAGTGTAGCATATGGAGCATGTGCATACATAAGATGGCAAATCGGTCCCGAGACATATGAAGCGAATCTGATTATAGCAAAAAACAGGATAGCACCAACAAAACAATTGTCGATTCCGAGGTTGGAATTATGTGGTGCAGTAATTGCATCAAGAATCAGAGAAAAAATAGTAAAGGAGATGGACTTTAACTGTATTCGAATAATTCACGTGGTAGATTCAACAATAGTAAGAGCTCAGATACAAAGAGAAAGTTATGGCTTCGGGACATTTGTGGCAACTAGAATAGCCGAGATTCAAAGTAAGACAGAACCTTCTGATTGGTGGTGGGTACAAGGGGAACAGAATCCTGCTGATTTGACCACGAGAGCAACAGATCCAACCGCATTGGTAATGGAATCAGTTTGGCAAAAGGGTCCAGATTTTTTACGGTTGCCCATTGAACAATGGCCGATCAGGCAAGATTATTCAGAATCAAGTCAGTTGCCGGATGCAGTTGGAATCACGATGTCATTTGAACATGAAGAAAAGAGTAGAGACATTGTACCCGATGTAAGTGGCATTGATCTTAATCGATTTTCGAATGTAAGCAAGATGTTGCGCGTGACAAGTATAATTCTGGATATAGCTAAACATAGATCATTCAAAGGTGCAGCGAACCGAATTTCAGCAGGAAATATACAAAGAGCAGAAATGATATGGATAAAACATATTCAAAAGAGTCTCCCGAAGGATTCATTAGTGAGATATCGAAGGTTAGGTGTACAAACAAACTCAGATGGCATAATAACAGTTGGACAAAGAATGCAAGAATGGATGAAACGCACTTGGAATCAGACTGAATTTATTCTCTTGCCAAATTCGCATCCATTTATCAAGTTGATTGTTGCTTCCTTTCATTCGGAGGATCATTCAGGGGTGGATACAACGTTGGCCAAATTAAGGAGCAGATACTGGATTCCTGGGGTACGTCGGATTATTAAGCTCGTAAAGAAACGATGCATCATTTGTAGGAAGCGAGAGAAAAAGATTGTAGGACAGCAGATGGGTATGTTACCGATAGAGAGACTACAACCTGCACCAGCATTTTATTATTGTGCGGTTGATTTGTTTGGACCATTTATGATTCGAGATACTGTGAAGAAACGAACACATGGTAAAGCATATGGCGTCCTTTTTAACTGCGTGACCACCAGAGCAGTATATGTTGACTTGGCAGAGGGTTATGATACAAGCAGTTTTATAATGACATTAAGAAGATTTGTTACTGTGAGAGGATATCCAAGAAAAAGGATATCTGATTCAGGTTCACAACTTGTGGCAGCAGGCAAGGAACTGCAGCAAGTGGTTCACAAATGGGACTGGGAACCGATTAAGTCGTTTGGTAAATGCAAAGGTATGGATTGGGTCACTACCAAATCGGCAGATGCCCCATGGGAAAACGGAGTCAGTGAATCACTAGTCAAATCTGTGAAAAAAGAGTTTGGAGGTTGCCATAGGAACATCGGTGATGACGTTTTCTGAGTTACAGACTGTGTTATTTGAAGTATCTAATCTATTAAATGAAAGACCAATTGGAACAAAAAATTCGGACCCAACGGAAGGATCATATTTGTGTCCAAATGATTTGTTATTAGGTAGATCAAGCATTCGTGTTCCTAATGGAAACTTCAGTGAGAACAGCAATTATAAGTTGAGGTGGAAATTTATTCAACAAGTAGTCCAAAACTTTTGGAAAAAATGGACAAGAGACTTTTTTCCTACGCTAATCATTCGTCAAAAATGGCATACCAAACAAAGGAATGTAAAGGTTGGGGACTTAGTGATAGTGCAAGATTCAAACATTGTCCGTGGACGATGGAAAATGGCACAGATCGTTGAGGCAAATGCCGGAAGAGATGGGTTTGTGAGAGATGTAATTCTCAGATATAAAAATGTCAGTCAAGGAGTCTCATACAATGGATGCGAGGATCAAACCATACGCCGTTCCGTGCACAGGCTTGTTGTTATATTACCAGTTGAGGAACAGTTAAAGGATTGACTATTTGCCGGGGGAATGTATCGTTTGAACGATATATATCTTGTTTGTGTTGAATTTAATTTAGCATATGCCAATATCAAAACTGTCGTTACTATCCCCATTATCAACAATCCCGTAAATGAATGACAAGGCGGAACACATAACTTGGGTGTATTATGTCAATGCGTAAGTTGAATTACAGATTAAGAACAGTTATTTAACAGTTTCGTGTACAGAACAATGAATATGAACTGATAATTACGTTTGTTTTATATATGAACATGATTCGCAGATGTTATTATGTTACAGAGATCAACGTGTGGAAAAACTATGGAACGCTTGAATAACAATTTGCTCTTTCGAAGTAAATAGACGCAGATATATTAAAGATATGAGACGACTGGATGCAAAGCAATACTAAATAAATGCTCAGTAGGAATTAAAACGAATTAAAATAAAACATTTAATTTTGGCAAATTATTACAATTTCATATGAAAAAACAATAATAGACGTTAAAGTTAATCCAATCAATGTTCAGCACCACCATTCATCAACAACACTTCGACCACACGTCTGTATTCAGCGGGCAACGATAAATCTGACATCTACACCATTGTGAATTAATCCGTATCCAAATTATCGGTTATAAACTCTATTGCTCCTTTATTGTCCTTTAATCAGTCGATTATATTGTAAATTCGTATATCCACAGTAACACCGGCAAGGAACATACACTGAAAAATAAAACTTCCACAGAAAATGAGACTGAAACTACTGATTATAAATATTGGGTGGGATAAATAATGGGAGGGTTAGTTTTCGGCTATCGACGACAGAATGAAAAACTTAAAATTCTTTAAATCACAAGTATATAAAGGAACCAATCAGAATGCATTGTTATGTTATAAAATTCATAACAAGTTGTATCATTAGCTGTATGTAAAGAACCGAAATAATTCGAACAGTATAAAGTCTATTTCTTTTATCTCTAGTCGCCAATTATATATTTTTAATTAATTAAAAATAGCACAATTTGCTCTTTCGAAGTAAATAGACGCAGATATATTAAAGATATGAGACGACTGGATGCAAAGCAATACTAAATAAATGCTCAGTAGGAATTAAAACGAATTAAAATAAAACATTTAATTTTGGCAAATTATTACAATTTCATATGAAAAAACAATAATAGACGTTAAAGTTAATCCAATCAATGTTCAGCACCAAAACCCCAACGGCCAAACAGTAACTACAGCACATTGATTGATATTAAACAAAATTGAAAAGCTATTTAAGTTACAAGCAAAAATAATGAAAATACTGACATGAATGGTCAGAAATCACAAAATATCACTGACATGAATGGTCAGAAATCAAAAATTATCACTGACATGATTGGTCAGATATTTCTAACAAATACATATAATAATACCGACATGAATGGTCAGATATCAAACAATACCACTGACATGAATGGTCAGATCTTTCTGACAAGATTGGCCAGAAAACAAAATGTTCCCTAAAGGATATATACAATCACCCACTACTGTAAGCACAATTAGACAAAAAATGCACAGAATAAGATTGCTCCTTCTGTTTAACAGTAACAAGATGAGACTTAACATCCTCTTGTTTAACAATGAGACAATACTTGAACAAAAAAATTTGTCAATTTTAAATTACCAAAATAATTCAAATGTAACTTACAGATGGGTGAATAAAGTTCACAAACTGGCATCCCAAACTTTAAAAAAGGTTTATAAGTAGCTACAAACTGAACACCACGTTTAAAGCATATAAACTTCTTAATCTAGAATTAATAGTAGTGACAAAATAACTTGTATTCTGAAAATCAAGTAAGCGTGGAATAATTGCTGACATAACTATGACAGTATGTGGCTTAACTAATTTCTCAATTGTAGAGATAAGCACATTATAGCCTATATCAAAATCAGCAATCTCATAGGTACCAACATTGTTGGTTCCTACATGCATCAGAATTATATCATAATTTACCTGAATTGTTCCACAATTAAGCAAATTGATCATATCCCAAATATTTGCTCCAGGAAAGGCTTGCAAGTGACACCTTCTAATAGTTTTAACATGCTTGGCTATGGAATCGCACACCAGAGTAGACCTAAAATCTATAAAGAGCAAAATTTATTTTAAAACAAAGTCTTTAATTTGTTCCGCTACATTGATTTTATCAGACAAAGAACTGACAATATATTTAGTATAGCAATTGCTTTTCCAATCACCCATCAATTGGATAGAACTAGGAGAAACCCCTGCTTTCGATGCCAACGTTGCTCCACCTCTTCGGAAACTATGGGAAGAAAATAAATTTGGATTTAACCCAATTTTACAAAGTAATTCTCTCAGTTTATTCTGAAACTGGTTATAAGTAATTGGTATGCATTTCCCCTTTTTTTTATAAGAAAAAGCGGCATCATCTGACGTGCAAGGATTTAAAGAACACATCCTTTTATATGCATTTACTGGGCACAATTTAGATAGAGGATATGCAAGCAAAGGTATCCTTAAAATACGATTACCCAACTGAATAGTTTTTGTCCATTTGAATGCAACTATTATAAGAGACGGAAAGACTGTAACATCACCTCTGCATAGCTGTTTATTTTTGTCAAATTTCTTGGTTGATACTGGAACTAAATTAGACTTCCTGCTTAAAAGTAATAAAGCAAAAAGAAATAAACACCAATATGTCGCATCTAGCGGCGTATTCAAATTCAAATGTTCACGAATTATTCCTAAAATTTCTAAAGTAATAGGAAATGCCTGTTTAGGTAAATGTTTTAATTTCCTATCTAACCCTTTCATAGTCAACTTCAATTCGTAAGACGAAAAAACATCCACATGTAATCCTAACAACAGGAAAAGAACTTTAACTCCGTTTAAATAATTGCGAATAGATTGAGCTGATCTGAAACTTCTACTGAGAAACTCGGAATAAGTGCATAATAATTCAGAATCAATATCAAACGGTTCTAAATGAAAGTAATTACAAAACAATAAATAAGCTCTCCACTGCGTTTTAAAATTAACCAAAGTACCTTTCGCGAAAGCCGAAATCCTAGTCACAAACATATCTCGTCTTAGCACTTGCAAATCTACAAAAACACGAATAAACAATTACCAAATATGTTCAAACTGAAACAATTCTTTAGAAATCAAATCTCTAAATAGGGACATGCCTTTTGTCCTCTCGTAAAAGTCTAACTGAAATTTATAATCTAAATCCCATCTAGACAAAAGATCTGGTAAACGGTTATCGCAACCTGAAATATGTTTAGCTTTTAACTCAAAATTATTTACAGCTGCAATCCAACAAACTTCCCTCAAACACGACTGCAGGAACTCATTTCTGGTGGCGCCTGTATTCAAAACACGTACTGATACCATATTATTACCGTATGCATGGTCATACGGTCTGATTAGTCAGAGGCTAAACGTCAGGTTCGGGTAAATCTGTTAACGATATTTCTGTTATTTCATTGGTTATAAATACTGCTTCGCGGATGTTTCCGGAATGATTTTTTGGGAAATGAAGGTCTTTTTAACGTCTGATTGGCTATTAATGAGTGGCATGCATTATATGTTCAACGCGTCCGTAAGTGGGGTCGGATTGAAATCATGATACTAGGTTATATGTACATATTATGATAAAGTGTTCATTTGCTATAGTGATTAGTTATGATGATAACTCACGACAAACTGTCAATTTGGTGCAGATTATAATAAATCTTGTGACAATATGGTGATTTAATCTTGTAATTATGTTGCTATTTTGTTAAGAAACTGTACATTTATGTATTATTGCTATTCTCTAAAAATAGAACAGTAATGCGTATAATTTACACTTTAAACTGCGTATTAAAACGGTTAAATGATTGAGATCGACGAGCATTGAGATACTTTTGTGTTAGATTTCTTCGTAAGCTTAGATTTTAAATAGTAAATACATAAAACGTATGCTCTATGTATAAAAATAATAACGATTTATTTTTCATTGCTTGGACATATTGATTCTTCTTCTTCTGGTATTCTTTTTCCGTCCACGTTGGGACAACCTCAATTGAGTACAGTTTTCCTTCTTCACTATCTACAGACAACAGTAATCCGTCATCACAATAATGTCAATAATATCCATCACCACATTTATATACACTATATATATATACAACATATATATACACAATATCGATCACGGTAAAATTAGCACTAAATGTTCCCGGCACACTAACAATATACTTATTTCCTGTTAAAGACGCACAATTATCTCTTCTTAATGTCCAACGTTCTATATCTAGCAACGTGAAGAGCATAAATCAACTGCCTTGATAAATCTTCTATCCTTTGAAGTACTGTATTATCATTTGTATACCGAGAAAGTAACACGGTGCAGTCCAAGATAATTTGTAGTTGGTCATCAGTTGGTATGTCCCTCATTCTAAAGTTCAAGAAATCAGAGATAATTTCATCGATTTGGTTAAGATATCTTTCTCTAATGCATTGGAGTATTTTACATGTAAGCAAAAAATGAGAACGATCTTCGATATCTGTATCACATAATTTACAAGTAGGGGTCTCATTTAGATTATATCTTGATCTATGAGATTGTAAAATGTACGTATCAGTAATAACCTTTAGTTTCACAGATATTCGGACAGCTTCTCTCGTTGGGTCACTTGTATTTCCAATGGATAATAATGTATGGCATTTTCCTGGTGAAATGTTCGAGGTCCCAAGATATTTCAGAGATTTGTAAGTACAGCTCTTTTGTATTAATGCATTTTTCCAGTAATGGTCAATTGCTAAACTAACGGATTTCTTCCAAGAATATTTTGTTGGTGGGTCGTTTAGAAGTACGATTGGTGATTGTAGATCGTATTTGAATAGTACCCTCTTGATCGCTATGAACCAGCTATTACTTTCTTGATTTTTTGCTATTAATTGCCTCCTTGCTATTTTCTTTTCTAAATGGTTTTCATTTTGGTTACAGATATATATATATATATTTTATTTAGAAAACTACCCCTTTACATCGGGGGCACCAGTCATCAGGGTAGAAGTGATGGTGCGTCTATACTATATTATTTACAATTATATACATTTTAGTTAATGGTTTCATTATAGAATGTCTTTGAAACAATAACATACATGGCACATTAATAAGACAAAAATAGAGATTTCTAAAATACATAATCATAATAAAAAAAAAAAACCAATTTATAGAATGTTAAAATATACATGTAATTAAAACACTCATAGACAAATATGACCATGCAGCATGTATAAAGCATAAAAACTAAGATCAATCAGTATATAATAGTACATACGAGTAAGTTAACTCAAAGGTTTATTTTGGTTCAACCATAGTTTGACGTAATCTAAATAATTATTCTTTACTTGCAATACAGTGAACTCCCAAATAGATGTTTGCATGTGGGGTAGATAGTTTAATGATCTTTGATGTACTCGTACCTGATAATTTATTCTTTGTAGCTGTCAGGAGACTGATTATGAAGGGGGCCAGGGGGCATGCAATCCTTTTTTGGGATATTTGGTGGGCCTGCACTCATGAAAATTTCTGGAGCCGCCACTGGTTGTTGGACCATAATAGTCCCAGTATGAACACAGTGGTGATCAGCAGTCATTATAAAAAAAGAATATGTGGTATGATTGCCCATGAGAACTGTCTACAAGAGACCAAAATGACACAGACATGAACAACTATAGGTCAATGATGATCAAAATCTATACAACATAGTCAGCTAAAATGTCAGGTAAAATGCCAGACATGATGTAAACACTAGGATCAGGAGCTGATATAGGAACGGATAAAATTTGTTTTAATATTTTCTTCTGAAATGTTTCTAATTTAAGTAGGTAGATGTTGTTGAATAAATTTAATGATTTTTGATCAATTTGAGCTTCTATAGGTAAAATGCCAGACATGATGTAAACACTAGGATCAGGAGCTGATATAGGAACGGATAAAATTTGTTTTAATATTTTCTTCTGAAATGTTTCTAATTTAAGTAGGTTAGAAAATATTAGAATCATGGAATTTACCGAAGATGTAATTTCGTTTCCAGCATTCATCGCTTCATTGATTTCTGGTGTAAATAAACAAACCCGACGATACTTATTAGAAGAATACAAAAATTACAAGGTGAGCAATATGGTTTCTTATGTGCAAAGAAGCCTACACCAAGCACCACTGACACTGTATTGTTATTTGCAAGGGTTTCAGTGCACTATTTATATATATAGTGTCAGCTGTTGCAAATTATATAATTTATCTTTAGCTCTGTATTTTGACAATGACCCCCAATGCAATGATTTATACGATCCTTCGAACCCCCAAAAAAAACTTGCAATACAGCAAGGATTTGTATAGTAAGAAGGATTGGAATCTCGCGGTTTATCGTAATCTCTTCCGCGGCGAGACTTCGGTACTCGCCACTATTACTACTACTACTACTCGTCACTTACGATATCGGAACGGGATTTTTTGTACACATGCATCGAGTTGTGTTCTTATTTTTGTCACGTATAGACAATGTTGTAATGGTTAAGGACTTTATTCATTCTTAAACGTAATAATTATTGAATTTCACTCAAGTTTCAATTGACGAAAAAGCATAATTTAACTGTTTTATTTGATGGACATTGTAATGCAATGTGTATAACGGCATGCAGGTGACAATGTGTTAGTATGTTAACTTCTGTAATTTTTTATTTTCAGTCAATTGTCAAAGAAATTTAAAAAAATCTTATTCTTGCAAATTAAGTCATTATAGTTATATGCGAATTTGCATCTTCGGAAACTCTTTCAATCTCGGGAAACAGGTGCAAAACATTTTTTGTGGCAAAAAAGAACTGACAACACATTTCAGGACGAATTACTGCATTGCGTTTTATATACATAGTGGCTAGTCATTATCATAAGTTTGGAACAAGAACTGTTAAAGAGGGAGCCCACTGGTAAACCCTATAAAACTGCCTCTGCATGTTACTGTAGCCGGTTTCAATCATCATAAACATATATAGGCATAAAAGAAACGTTAGCCAGTGTGTTATAAATTATCAATGCAAGCAAAATTTTTAATTGTACTAATAACATTACATCTTTAAATGCACCTTTGTTTCTTATCAGAGCACTTTCATCAATTTGTGCATGAATTTGATAAGGCAATTTTATAGTGTCAGCTCTCTGTCATACATGTCATACATGTATAGCCTCTCAAGTAGTCAGTCATGGAATTATTCCTGGTTGTGTATTATTCACGTATAATACAGAAATTAACTTGAAAAGAGCGACTTGTCATTTATCAAAGAAGACTATCTTTTTCTGATTGTACATTGGTACACTTTCATATGAGGTACGCAACAGCAGTTTACATCAAGTATTAAAACAAAAGTAATACTTTTCTGTTTGTAACTTTCATGCTTGGTAGGTCTAAACTTTAGTGTCTATAGATATTTATCAATAAATGTCTTGTAAACATAACTAAAATGTTTCTTGTCTAACAGAAGATACTTTTTGTACAATTTTGCCTTGTATTGACTTTATAGCACACAGTTTCTAATATGCATGTACAACACTGACTTTTGTCTATCAAGGAAAGATTGAATAATTGCTTACCGGTACTTCAACATCATTTGAACTTTGGTGAACTGAGCTGTCTCATTCGATTGACAATCATACCACATCTCTTTACTCTTAGGTCTTAACTTCAAATTTGGTATAAAAACTATTTTTACAATAAATGTCTTTGTTAAGACGTACATGATAACTATAAAATGGTTATTGTCTAACAGAAGATACTTTTTGTACAATTTTGCCTTGTACATGTATTGATTTTATAGCTCATAATTACGAATATACTGTATAATACATGTAAAACAATTTTTGTCTATCAAGATAAGAAATAACAATAGATTGAATAATTGCTTACATCAACATCATTTGTTTCTTTGGTGAACTGAGCGGTCTCATTCCATTGGCAATCATACCACATCCCGCATCTCTTAACACTTATGTCTTTAACTTCAAATTTGGTATAAAAACAATTTTGTGTGCATGTACTTATGTATGGGCTGTTGGTTTCATGTGATAATATTTATCGACCTGCTATGCTGCATGGGTTTTGTTGATGGTGATTGACATACATTCATTGATTCAATCATTGTACATGTAGACTACTAGTTTTTAAAATCTTCATTTGATATTGAATGGATAGTTGTCTCATTTCAATCATATCCCATGTCTCCTTGCTTATTTTACTACACATACATGTACATCGTCAATATACACTCAACACCAAGCAGATTTGAAGTATTAAATGAATCTGGCATGTAATGGAATTTAAAAGAAGATGTTCAATGATTTATTTTTATATTAAAATATAGAAATAATCCAATTTAACCCAGGTATCACATGATCATCTATCAAGTCACTATCAAAGTTCCCTACACACAAAGCGTAGCTTTCAAGCTTAGGTAGAAGAGATTAAATGTTAATGATCCAATGAAACATTGTTGGTATATCCTCCATAAATGATATTCAGAGGAACGTTCTGGTCAAAAGTGGCATTCAGTTGTACACTAGTATTTCTATTTCTATTTGAAGGCATGCCATATATATCATGTATATATGTTAGTCCACATGATAAGTGCATGAATGGCCAACTGCTGTTTGCACACAACTGCTTAGACTTTTTTTGGGGACTTGAATCCTTGTGCCTAGACTTTTCTTCTTAACATTCACCAGTTTGAGCATTTTGGAAAATACTGAAAAAAAGGTGTAATATAGTTACATGTGGCAATAATAATACAATATCATATGGCTTAAACAATTCCAATATCAAATATGTCGTTAACAATAGCAATATTACCTCAAGATCTCTGCTCGAATAATTATATTTGAAAAATTTATGTTAGATTTCTATGGGTTTATGCAATTTCAGGAATAATTTATATTTGTAGCAATGTTTCTATTGTTTTAAAATAAAATATTTTGCAATATTGTAGGATCAAAAGATGTCGCAAACAAACAAAAAATCAAAAATAACAATAAAAGGAATAAATGTTAGATAACAGAATATCCTTTATATATTATATATATAAAACTCTAACTGGACTTGACTGAAGTATAGTTTAGAGCAGTTCGGTCTAGAAAAGATAAAGCTTGGGTACATTTGTGGCCATTTGTAATGCACAGGTTTAAAAAAATTATGACGCCTTCTTGCTATTTTAATTATTTGCTTTGATGCCGTTGCAGGAAAAAATCTTGCAAGGCTATTTTGATTTTTGCTTTGACACCGTTTTGACATTGCATTGTTGGATTTGAAGTTGTTGCAGGAAAACATTGCTTACGTACATACATGATTTTGTAGTGTAAGCGGGATACGGGAATCTGACATAATGATAAGCGGGATCCAGGATTGGAACCCCCCAGATAGAGAAGAAGGGAGTCCATAATAATAACATGCATAATAAAAGGGGGGCAGTGATTTATAATGAAGACCAAAACAGCACTACCCATACATCATTAAAGGCATTAAAGTAGATGAGCTTTGTTGGTGTATTATTATTTTGATGTCAGTAAAAATGTACATTCTTTTGTACACAATGTACGTTCACAATACCATGATGCTGGTAAACACTGGGCTGAACATTTGAAAATATTACCATCCATGCATCCATGCATTGTCCTTTCCACATCGGCAAAGGCAAATCTATGGAGTTTTCTATGGAACATGGCTAGTTAAAATTGATGTAAAACTATTTCAAAACACATGGTTTAACGATTTCATTTCGGTATAAACAGGAAGGAAGTATCAGATTATTATGACAACTGGATCCCCTCCCAATTTAGGCCTGGTAAATTGCGATTCATCTGAGAACCACATTGATGTTTAAAGACAGAAAAGTATCACCATTCCCTTATTTAGCGGTTTGAGCTTTCTTCAATACACTTTATCACCAATGTTTTACGTTTGTAAACATGTTTGAACATTAATCTAGGCCAATTGAAGAACTTTATTCATTTTTCCCAAGCCACCCCCATTTTCGCTCCAGAACGCCATTTTTGTTGTAATCAACTCAAAGAAACGTAAAAAAAAATAGGAAAACTGATGCATCAATCACTACGAAATTTACTCAATACACGAAGAAATCATTTATCTATCAGAAAATATAAATTTTATCACTCATCTTCGTTTTTTGAGGAAGGAGTATAAAAATAGAAAATGATGATAGGACCGCCCAATAGGCCGGATAGGGTGAGGTCACTTCGGTCAATATGCAAATTAATTCTATGGAGCCGTGTATTCTTACTGCGATCGTAAAAGTTATTCATAACACCAGAACCATTTTAAACTTCTTATTTCAAGCATAATATTTGATAAATATAGATTGTAGATACTTACATATCGATGTCTATTTGTTTAGGTGATGCAAATGTCAGCCATTAATCGGAGCTAGTTTAGCATTTTCCAGATGCATCACGGGTAATCTCACAAAATCTCGCGCCGCAGAAGATATTATACTACAGTCTATGCAAAAGCCCACGAGATTCCAATCCTTCTTACTATACAAATCCTTGAATACAGTGAACTCCCAAATAGATGTTTGCATGTGGGGTAGATAGTTTAATGATCTTTGATGTACTCGTACCTGATAATTTATTCTTTGTAGCTGTCAGGAGACTGATTATGAAGGGGGCCAGGGGGCATGCAATCCTTTTTTGGGATATTTGGTGGGCCTGCACTCATGAAAATTTCTGGAGCCGCCACTGGTTGTTGGACCATAATAGTCCCAGTATGAACACAGTGGTGATCAGCAGTCATTATAAAAAAAGAATATGTGGTATGATTGCCCATGAGAATTGTCTACAAGAGACCAAAATGACACAGACATGAACAACTATAGGTCAATGATGATCAAAATCTATACAACATAGTCAGCTATAAAGGCCCTGATATGACATGTAAAACAATTCAAACCAGAAAACCAACGGCCTTATTTATATAAAAAAATGAACGAAAACAAATATGTAACACATAAACAAACAACAACCACTGAGTTGTAGGCTCCTGACTTGGGACAGACACATACATAAATAATGTGGCGTGGTAAACATGTTAGCGGGATTCTGATCCCCCCAAACCTTGGACAGCATGTATAACAGTACAACATAAGAACGAACTATAAAAATCAGTCAAAAAAGTCTTAACTCATCAGATTGCCCATTGATATATCAAAAGCACTGAAAATTTTATTTGATATGTCTGATTTCAATTTATTCACATCATCAGGTTTTACACTTAGTATATTTTTTCGTAACAAACATTACTATTTGGTTGATTATCTAGGGAATCACTGAAGCATGACTGGAGAAGTCGCCCCCTTCCCCCTTATTGTCCCACCTGACCTAAGAATCTGTCCGTTCTTAAACCATTAACGTCATACATGTACAACAATTACTTTTCCATTGTGGCATCATATATTTTGTATTAAAACATCAAAATTTTACATGGAAAATTTGTGATGTACATGTACAGTTTGTAATGGTGGACATATTCATATTGTAGCAATAAGGTGTATTCAAAGCAAAATAATTAATAATAAATCAACTCAATGGATAGAAGCATACTGTTTAGTCAATTTTTTTTTCACACAGCATCTGCATAGAGTGATGAGATATAAATCAGGAGATCAATCACTGGTTTTGGAGGCAAGAATTTTCATATTTTACTTATTTGGGTACACAACATTTATCTCGTCATAATACCTGTACGCTCAGTGTTCTTCATGAAAACTATCACACTGATTTTAAATCATTATAGGAAAGCAAAGTGTATAAGCAAACATTTCAGGCGGCTGACTGCAATAGTCTCTATATTATCTGAAAAAGCTTATTTCTTGTCAACTTTCTTATTATTTCAAACATTTTAATAGATGTCTCCCAAATTTGGTGTCTTTCTATAAGCTTTTTTCAAAGTCATTTTCATTTATTTTTCAACCCGGCCCAGAAATATGTGGTTACCTTTAATATAGCTGATTTAGGGAAAGGCGACCTGGGTGAAACAAAGGCTATATTTATTGTCAATGCAAACATTTTACCTGTTCAACACCAAATGCTGTCAAGTTTGGGGTCTCTGGCCATGCCATGACTTTTTTTTAATAATAATAATTCATGTTACATGTACTTGTACATCTCCTTTGAATTTGTTTGCTTATTTGTTCTATGGTCTCTTTATGCATATCTATCCATATACCCCATTTTCATGGTCCTACAAAAATGTTTAAAATGTATACATTTTACTATTTTCTAGCTTCTCTCATGTGATAGCTGTACCTTTTTGGTCACTATTTATGTGTTGCGTTTAAATAGGAATTGTAACACTTTACAGTGACTGAACAGGTAAAAGAAATACTTCTCAAGAAACAGAAAAAAGAAAACTACTTGGAACAGCACCAGACTACATGTATGTATGAATAGAAACTAAGATCGGAATAGCATGGAGGATATTATATGTCCTTGTGAATAAGCAAGGAAAGCTTTTAATAATAGTGCCTATTTTTTAATTTACTCTATTTTTCATTCATTATCTGTGCAAATTTCAACATAATATGTCATAAATTCTTATCTAACTATACTCAAACTTTTAGTGGTGGATCCAGAAATTTTCATAAGCGAGAGCCCACTGACTGCCTAAAAAGGGGCCAACTCCAGTCATGCTTCAGTGATTCCCTATAAAAAAACAAAATTTTCCTACAAAAGGGATGGCCCAGGCCCCCTGAAAAACCCTCTTAATTCCACCCCTGACTTTAATTTAATATGACAAGTGTTTCATTTACCAAAATTCTGGTGCGTTTCTGTGATAGATATCATGCACAATTTTATAAATGAGAGGGGAAAGAAGATCCACATGTGGTGTACCTGCACATGACAATTGCAAACTGCCCCATTTTTTCTATCACAACCAATCAACTGATCATGCTGAAACTGACATTACCAGAGAGTACACATCAAATGAAAAATCACAAATAACTGATACATATTATCAGATATTATAGAAATAATTATCTTTTAAATTTATTACAAAAAAAATGTGTGCTCAATCTTGTAGATAGATATAACTGGATCTCATATACATGTATGTAAGTACCAAAGACAACTGTCTATCCAAGTCACAATTTATAAAAGTAAATTATTAAAGGTTGGAGTTTAGTCTTCAACGCAAAGCAGCACTTTTATATATTCAATCAATCATGACAATGGCATTTGGGGTTAAACATGTTCTCGTAGGTAAATAATATTGCCTCAGAATTTTTTCATGAGAGTGTTATAGTCTATAAAGTATTACTTCCTGTTCGGTGTAATAGTTAAATAGAAGTCAATACGTTCTTGCTCAATCCTATGTCGCTTTGAAGGTGTGATGATTGTCATCCTCAGACTTAGCAATGTGTTACTGTAATTTGAATTTCAAAATAACTGAGTGACGTTTTTCGAAGCACTGGTCAACTCTACCATAGCGAATCACATTACTTTGACAATCAGTAAATTCCAGCCAAAAATATCTTTATAAGTAAAGAATTGTCACATAAATATAAAAAAATAGAGTACACAGGAAATCGCAAAGTTCACATAGTCTAGTATGATTAATCATTTAAAAAAAAAATGAGCAAAAGGGGGGGAATGGGGTGTACGCCTTATACATCCCCCTCTGGATCTGCCACTTCCTTCTGTTGTTGTCCATTTTGTCAAGTAGTAATCCTCAAAAGTACTTGTAGGTTATATGCTATTTTTATCAAGTTGATTATAGACACAAAATACATTTTATTATAATATCATTCCCCATTTCCATTCTCAATTTTATAAAATCTCCTTCCATTATAACACGGATAGACCAATAATACACCAAAAATGACAAAAAAGCGCATGTTTTCATATTTCTTGAAGTGCAATATTCCAATAAAAATAAACTACTCACAAACCACTGATCTCAATATAATCAGCTAAAATACGGCAAGCTTTTTAGAAAAGCTATTACTTGTCGCAATAAATAATCACCTTTAAATTTGTGAAATGTTTTCCCCATAATTTCAAGGCTACTACAATCGTCAACATCTCTAATAAATTTATATGCAAGTTTTGATCTAAAATAAACTCTGGAAATGAACAGTGAAAGTATCTTCCGTCCATCCATCCGCCACATCCTGTCAAACATGCATCAACAGAAAACAATTGATCAGGGTTTGAGAATTCATCAGATAAAATCATAGAAATCCCATTATAACTAGGCAAAAATTTCTGCCACCAGAATAAATCACGTTTAAAATCAGTTGGAATTACTATTTTCCCATTATCGGGAAAATCTCTTAACCAATTTAACAGCCTTGACACAAAAATTCGGCCAGAGCGCACACATTGAGATACAAAATTTAATTTTCCCAGCAATGATTGTAATTCTCTCTTTGTACAATTTGTGCTACAGAGCCAATTAGAAACTAACTGCAGAATCTCTGACAATCTTTGAGTATCAATAGAAATTGTCATGTTCTCAGAATCAAATAAAATGCCAATAAACATCATTTTAGTACTAGGCGGACAAGCCTTCTCAATTGATTCTTCAATGCCACAATTCTGTAAAATAAGACCCAATTTAGCATAAGCATCATCACTGCTGGAAGGAATATCACATCCAGCCAAATCATCTAAATAGTTCAAAATATCTATACCCATGTTTTGACATATAAATGCAATAGCATTTGTTGTTCGCATACACATATATGCAGCAGATCTCAACCCCATTGTTAATACACGATCGTAATACAAGTGACCTCTCCATTTGTAACCTAAGAGATGGATGTCACCGGGGTCAACGACTAATTGTCTATAAGCCCGTTTTCAGGTCCCTCTTAAACATTCTGCAACCTTGACCTTTACTCTTAATTTACATAATAAAATCATCAACCGTGGGATACGAAACTGAAATTTCATCGCCTAAATAACGATCTTTGAAAATACCAGAATTAACCGCCTCGCCCTCTGGAAAGCTCAAATCAACAATAACTCTGCGTTCTGTTGAATCCTTTTTTAGGAACGGAATTTAAAGGAGATAAAGCTGAAGGACAGCTGAACGGATTTGCCTTAAATGGTCCAACAATTGCTTTATAAGAACTTTCTTTTTTCAAATATTTGGCAATATCATCTGGAAAATCGGTAGCCCCCGAATGATTACGGGAAAAAGATGACCTGAACGGGCTCCCATCGTGACCCACCGGCCATCCATACTCTAAGAAGTCACAAACCTGAGCGTCACTGTAATTCTGTAACAAACTTCTTAAAAAAAAAATATTGATTTTAGAGTAAATTGGAATTTTACAACCCTGAAAATTGTACAATCCAGATTTTTTAACAATGTTATGAATAGATACAAAATTTTGAATATCATCTATACCCAAATAACTGTTACAACAAAGACTGCATTTAAGTGAATGTCTAGAACCCCATAATGTCTTTTGAAAATCAGGTAACTGAACATGTTGATTTAGTCATTCATTATGATGAGGACATGCAGACGAACATTCAGGATGATGACTTTTAAGTTTGTCTAATCTATAACAAGTGGCACAAAAATGATTAACCTCACGTTCAACACCTCTAATCAGAATTTTATGCGGTGATGTTTTTGAACATTTATTTTTCTGAAATAACGAACAATACCATAAAGTATGTGTCTTGGTCTCTTTTTTAGCCCCAAAAGAATGCTTCTTATCGAACTCTTGTTTGACATATTTAGACAAAAGAGGAACTTCCAAATTATCAGGAGTATCTTTCCAGGTTTTAGCACCCGTTTCAATTTGTCTCAAAAAGGCAGCATAGAAGTCAAGTAAAGATTTCCACTGATAAATGGAACTGTAATATACAATTTTCTTCAAAAGGGACAATCGAGTATTTCTCTCGATAGCTTTAATTTTACTTGATCCAATTATTTCTAATTCCCCTGCAACTAACAGCTTTAAATCAAAATCTTGAAATGAAACAGATTTATTTATATATTCGTACTGAAGTGTAGTATGGGGCCAAGTTTGTGGATTCTGCACGTCATCGCTTGCTTTAGCAACCATACCCGATTTAACCTTTCGCTTTTTAAGTGATTTCTTTTTACAGGACGAATCTGTACCTGATGTACTTGAAGTATCATCATCAGTACTAGACTCGAATGAATCATAGTCAGAACTATCAGATGACTCTGATATTACTCTTGACTTGTGTTTTGTCACCCTGGAGCTACCCGACTTTTTTAACTTTTTGGCCTTAGCCGATTTAACCTTCGGGACATGAATACTGTCGTCCGAATCGGAATCAGAATATTGTAAAGGAACTTTTGAACTCTTCTTTTTCAAAGATTTGTTTTTACGTTTGCGTAAATGCGAAGAAAAATCATGCTCACTAGTAGAACTACCATGAGGACTTTCACTAGAATCAACTAAATCTATTAAATTATTCTTTTTTAAAATATCTGATAATTGTTTCTCTACTAATTTAGTCAACACTTTCTTTTTTCTTAATTTGTCTAAATTGATCTCACCCTTCCTTTTAACACTTTTGGAGTCGCTGGTGTCTTTTCTTTTCGCTGATTTGGTCTTTTTACCGGCTATTTCAGTTGATTTCACTTTAGGAGCACTCGACTGTGGCTTGTGCGGATTGTTCGACTTCTCAACTACACCTTTCTCCTTGACCGGATCAATAAGTTTACTCGACTCCCCATTTTTCAAACGAGTTTTTTGGATAGCCCCCTGTTTTTCAAAATCGGATTTTTCAAGTTTCCTTTCTTTTTCGGAAATGCTTAACTCTAAATTGTGGATCCTATGTTCCAACCTATCCACTTCATCAGGTGAAGTCTCATGATCAAAAATGTCAGAAGTAGGGTCCGAAACATCGAGAACGTCCTGATCAAAACCAAATTCACTTAATAGTTTATAATTTTTTCTAGCTTTATTTCGGGTTACAGGCATGGTAAGCCTCCTGTGTAAGACAGGGCAACTTGAAAAAGTAATTATTTTTTGCAACAAATTACTTGATAAAAAATTTAAAAGACAAAAAGAAAAAGAAAATTAATTACCAAAAAAGTACTTACGAAAAATAAAGATACAAAAGTTTCACAGCTCAAATAAATCAAAAGAAGTTGCCATGCCTCACAGGATGAACTTTCAACGGAAAACACAACATTAGTTTTCGGCTATCGACGGCAGAATGAAAAACTTAAAATTCTTTAAATCACAAGTATATAAAGGAACCAATCAGAATGCATTGTTATGTTATAAAATTCATAACAAGTTGTATCATTAGCTGTATGTAAAGAACCGAAATAACTCGAACAGTATAAAGTCTATTTCTTTTATCTCTAGTCGCCAATTATATATTTTTAATTAATTAAAAATAGCACATTTACATATAAAATTCAAAGGACAATCGGAATCAATGATGAAGTTGCAAGTGAATTTACGGAACATTTATGGTGTTAATTTGATTTGAATTATTGTGTTTATTATGTGACTGAAAATTTGTTTTTGTTTGTTTGTAGGTTGAAACGATAGGAATAAATAGTTACAACCTGACAATTGATTTCATGCCCAAGTTATACAGTCAATAAACCGTTATTTTCATATTAGAGCGAACATGTTACTGTATTTTTGCACATACTAAACATGTACTTAATATCTGAGAAACAAGCAATATATGTCTTCCTACTCAAATTTTATCCGATATTGTTTTGTTCTTCAATTAACAGTTTTGACGTGATCGCTAGTTTAAGAAGAATTCCAACGAAACCGGTGCCAGAGGCCGTTATCAACTAACAGTAAATGAGAGTGTTTGCTCCTTGTTGAAGGTCTTAATGTAATTTTGGAGATGACGAACAGCAGTAAAAGCATTGTTACTCTAAGGAGAATTGTTATTCTGTTATTGACACATTGACAGCATGTCTTCTTGTTTTAAAACACAGATAAAGTATAACGGAGCCCGTTATATTAAATGCCATAAAAATATAAATATATTTGTTGGCCGGAGATATAATTTGGTGCGTACCAGTTTGTAAATCGTTGACACGTCTTTTTCTCGAGTGCACGACTTTTAAACTAGTGCGCATGAATTAAAAACACATGCCAAAGAAACATATATATATATATTCAGACGTATGCACTATTGTTAAATTAAAGTTCGTATGCACGATTTTAAACTTGTGTATGCAACTTTTCAAATGGTGCAACAACTTTCAAATATGTGCCTTTTTATCGTGCAGATTTCGTCAAACTTACTTTAACAAATATTTTATTCGTGCGCAAGAGATTTAAAAACGTACATATCACATTTTTGAAAGTGGTGGTAACCAAATTTTTAAATTCGTGCGCACCTGTGTTGGAAGGTTTCACAAACCAGTTTTAAAATGATCTAATCACAAGTAGTCGTACGAATGATCACACAATTAAATTTCGTGTTTCCATCATTTGCTTTATATATAAATATCATAAAAAAGGTCCTTTACTATGTTAAACAGTTTTATTCAAAGAAGTACTATAAATAGCCCTTGTATTTGTCCCCCAAATACAACATCGAATTTAATAAATAATTCAATCTATCCTAATATGGGATAGATTGCTTTAACTCTGTGAAGCTGCCGTTTCAGTTATTCGAGTTACCTTTCTTTATACAGTTTCTTTATAATGTAGGTTTGCAATTTTCTGAAAATCAAACTAAGTTTCTCGAAAAAGGGTCATGTGGCCTAGCGGACCAATATCGTCTGTGACGTCAATATTGTCTGCATTGGCGTTCAGAGATTTCAGAAGAAAAGGCAGACATTTTTCGTCAGAGTAAATTCTGGGTTTTGTATTAATATATTTCTATGTAAGGGAATATGTAGAATTAGAAAACTTATTGCTTATTTCTCATTCCGAGCAAACAAGGGCAGTAGTTATGGATAATAATGGAAATCTTAATTTAAAACCAAAATCCGGAAAGAAAATATCCGACATTAATACATGGTTCGATGCTATCTTAATTTATACTAGCATTTATACAGCAGCACATCCTAGTAGTACCCCGGGTTTACTGAAGTATATTTATAATGTAAAATTGGGGGCAGGCAGATGTGCTGATATGGGTTGGTTAACCTATGATCAACAATTTAGACTAAAACGTGCCAGAAACCCATCAATGAATTGGGGTTGTGTCGACATGGAGTTATGGCTTCTGTATATTTCCCAGGGTGTAACTCCTACACAAGAACCTCAAATATCTCAAATGAATGCAGGAAAATGTTTCTTGTACAACAATAAAGGTAGATGTGGCCGTTCAGCTTGTCGTTATCTTCATAGGTGCTTAAAATGCGGGGGTGCTCATGCAGCTTTGTTTTGCAATTTAAAAACTACACAAAACAGTCAGAATGAGAAAAGAAAGCCTTATGAATCATTTCGGAGTGACTTTCGGAGAGAAAAAAGCTATAAAAACAATGTCAATGGATTCAGATTTAAGTCCGCATCGTCAGTCCCAGGAAGTATATAGCCAGTATAGGCTAACGGAATTAGGAAAGACACCGATTAAAGTGGAAAGATTAAGACATTTTTTAAAACGTTTTCCAAATAAAATTGATGCACATATATTGTTAGATGGATTTACAAATGGATTTAAAGTAAATTACATGGGTCCGCGTCAAGCTGTAAATTGTTCGAATTTGATTTCGGCAAAGCAGCATGAGTCTGAATTAGAGGAAAAAATTACGAAAGAGATTCAGGCAGGGCGAATAGCGGGCCCCTTTAAAAACAAACCTTTTTCTAACCTCCGCTTATCACCGATAGGGCTTGTAGCTAAAAAGCCTCCTCCTGGCTCTAAAATTCACGGATGGCGTATGATACAACATTTGAGTTATCCACTGGGAAGTAGTATTAATAGTTTTATTGACCCCCAATTAGCAACTGTGCAATACACATCCTTTGACAAAGTTCTTGGCACTATTAGTAAACTAGGAAAGGGGGCAGAAATGGCACGAATGGATATAGTCTCGGCATTTAGATTATTAATATTGCACCCTGATGAATTTGTTTTATTTGGTTTTCGCTTTCAAGACAACTTTTATTTCCAGAAAGCGCTCCCAATGGGATGTTCGGCGGCGTGCGCGCTGTTCGAAAAGTTTTCATGTTTTTTAGAGTGGTTGGTCCGTTTTTAATCGCACAAGGAATCAATAGAGCATTATTTAGACGATTTCCTGCTTGCCGGAGAAGCTCGGTCGGGGGAATGTTTACATCTCATGAACAATTTTAGGACTATTTGCAGCGATATTGGAGTTCCTCTAGCGGAGGAAAAAACTTTAGGTCCTACGTGTATTATGACTTTTCTGGGATTAGAAATAGACACTTTGGAGATGGTTATTCGGATACCACAAGACAAACTAACAGAGGTTAAGGGAAAATTGGAATTGACTATAAAGAAAAGAAAAATCACTCTAAGGGATCTTCAATCTTTAGTGGGCTCCCTAAATTTTTGTGCCAAAGCAATTCCGTCAGTTCGGGCTTTTAACAGGAGGTTTTGTGATGCTATGTGCGGTATACAAAGGTCAAATCATTTTATCCGAGTAACCCTAGGTATGAAGGAGGACATAAAAACTTGGCTTACATTTCTCGAGAATTTCAATGGTACTTTGGCTTTTGGTGAGAGCGAATGGCTTTCAAATAGTAAAATTCATTTGTTTACAGATAGCGCTGGTAACCCAGATTTAGGTTGTGGGGTTTACTTTTCAGGCCGATGGGCTTATTTTCAATGGCCTTCTAGTTGGGAAAACTCTGACGTTATGGCTGATATAACCTTTTTGGAGTTAGTGCCTATTGTGCTATCGATTTTGTTGTTCAAAGAGGATTTGTACAACAAGCGAATACTTTTTCATACAGATAATAAGGCACTTGTGAGTATTTTGAACAAGAAATCCTCAAAATCGAGACGGGTGATGGAGTTGGTTCGGCCTTTTGTATTACAAACAATGCTTTTTAATATGCAATTTAAAGCAGTACATATTGAAGGTCGTTCGAACTTTATCGCTGATGCTATTTCACGTAAACAGTGGCACAGATTCCGCATGGTAGCACCACAAGCAGAGACAGAGGCGACACCAATCCCAGAAACTTTTCTGCAGCTGATTTCCGGTCTGAAATTGATCGTCTAGTAGATGCCTCGCTAGCTTCGAACACGAAGGATACATATAGAACGGGATTGCGGAGTTTCGAGATATTTCGGAAAGACTTTAATATGGAGTGCGTGTGGCCGCCTCCCCCCTCGCATATTGTGCTTTTTATTGCATATTTATCACTGAAAGGGAGAGCACATAAAACTGTCAGCTGTTACGTGACTGCTATCGGTTTTCGTTGCAAGGTTCTACAGTCTCAATTTATGGACTATTCACAAAATTTTATTATACGAAAAATGTTAGAGGGTTTGAAACGCAGTAAGTTCTCGAAGGATAAGAGGCTTCCAATTACATCGGAACTTTTGACTAGGATAATTGAAAAGTTGCCATTGGTTTGTTATTCAGCATACGAATCTTTGCTTTTTGCGGCAGCCTTTTCAGTCGCCTTTCATGGCTTTTTAAGAGTTGGAGAATTAGTTTACACAAAATTAGGCCAAGCGCAAAATATAATATCAATACACGGTACACAAATTTTATGGGGAGCAAAAGGGGAGTTTATTAGGCTTCACTTAACGCACTCTAAGGGGGATCAAACTGGTAAGGGTATTTCTATTGATATAAGGAAGACGGATTCAACAGTGTGTCCAATACTGCTATTAAAAAGATACCTAAGAGTAAGACCAAATAAAAATGGTCCTTTACTCTGTCACCTTGGTGGAAAATGCGTGTCTCGTTATCAGTTCTCTGGTATATTATCTAAAGCATTGAATGTAATAGGTATTGATTCACGTGGCTACAAGTCACATTCATTCAGGATTGGGGCAGCTTCAGAAGCCTCTGCTAAAGGAATTTCTAATGAGGAAATTATGAAGCTAGGACGATGGAAATCTGGGGCATATAGGTCATATATCAGATTGTAAAAAAATTATTTTGATGTGGTCATTTATTGACATAAAGACAATTATTGTTTATATATAGCTGTACATAGGTGGTATATATATGTTATTAAACGTTTAATTGTGTTTTAATAGGGATACTTGAGAGATATGAGAAAAAGTCTGTTTGGATAATAGGCTCGTCCATTGTAAAACATGCATTTACCCATGCCCGCACCACTTATGACGGCATCCATTTGGGTTTGAAGCGGAAAAAATGTACCATTTGGTGGCAAGGTAAAGGGGGCATGAATTGGCAAGAATTAGTACCAAGGATAAAATATTTATTAAGATTTGAACAGGAGCCAGATTTTTTAATTATACATTGTGGGGGCAACAACATAGGCTCCTGCAAGTTACATAATTTTAGACGGCAAATTAAGTCGTCTCTTTGTAAGGTTTCAGAATTGCTCCCTAAAGCTAAATTAATTTGGTCCCAGATACTACCAAGGCTAGTTTGGCGGAATGGCCAAAACATTAAGTCTCTGAACCGAGCTGCGGTCAGAATAAACAATTTTGCTGGTTGGTTATGTCTTAAGTCTGGTGGAGGATACATAAAATATCCTGAAATAACATGGAATGAGAAGGGACTTTTCAACATGGACGGTGTTCATCTTTCAAACATGGGAAATGAACTATTTTTGTATAGAATTCAAAGTTTTCTTCAGGAAGTTGTGTAAGAGTTCCTAATGAAAGAAAATGTACAGATAATGATTTAGTGTACAAACTGTGTGGTTACTTCTAATAATGTTTTGTTGATTTAAGTCGTGCACTTGCAATAGTGTGCTATGACGTTCGTTTATTTAAAGGCTTCGCCCTGCAAGAGAAGGGATAAATATAAATATGTAGCAACCAAGTCAATAAGGCCACGGCTTGTTGCGTCGTTTTCTTTTATTTCATGGCGGTGGTCGCATGTTTAACATGTTACATGCGACCATTTGGCGGGAAAGCGACACAACGCCAAACATCTTGCTTCATGTTCACATAATGGACTCTAATATCCGTTACTGAGCTTCTGTTCCCAGGGCCAGTATTTTTAAAGTCAATGTCAGTATTGGACAGTAATGATAAAGTGCTCTTTTTGTACAGATGGTTCTAATTGATCATTCTTGATCCATGCTAATGTTATAATTGATCAATCGTGATCCATGCTAAAGTTTTTAATTGATCAATCGTGATCCATTCTTATATTATAACTGATCAACAGTGATCCACGCTAATGTGTTAATTTTGATCATTTGTGACTCATGATCATGCTAATGTTTCATCTTTATTGATGATAAATTAATGTTTGATTAATTTGTGAGCCGTGGCCTTTATTTTGCCAATAAAAATAATAATTCATTTATATCTCTTTGGTATTTATTCAAGCATGAATCTTAAGTTAATTCAATCTATCCTAATATGGGATAGATTGCTTTAACTCTGTGAAGCTGCCGTTTCAGTTATTCGAGTTACCTTTCTTTATACAGTTTCTTTATAATGTAGGTTTGCAATTTTCTGAAAATCAAACTAAGTTTCTCGAAAAAGGGTCATGTGGCCTAGCGGACCAATATCGTCTGTGACGTCAATATTGTCTGCATTGGCGTTCAGAGATTTCAGAAGAAAAGGCAGACATTTTTCGTCAGAGTAAATTCTGGGTTTTGTATTAATATATTTCTATGTAATGTAAGAAAAACCCACCCTCCCACCTCTTGATTTCAAAACGTGTATTTTGGCGATATACTGCTGCTGTTTTGATTTATTTTTCAGGTTTTATGGACATTTTTATTTCCTTGCACCCGATGTTGTATGATGATTCGTCATGGCTCACCAAGTGTAGAAATTCCAAGATGACTCAAGATGAGATTTTATTCGCTATATTCCGTTTAACTTTTGATCGTGATTCTATAATTGAACTTTGTACACCTTAACTAATGGACAACTGTTGAAATATTTTGACACAGAAGCGTTGGATTAACGAACTTTTCATTCTATTAATTTTCAACTAATTTCTTGAAGGACTATCTGAAGAAATTTGGCGGGAAAGCGACACAACGCCAAACATCTTGCTTCATGTTCACATAATGGACTCTAATATCCGTTACTGAGCTTCTGTTCCCAGGGCCAGTATTTTTAAAGTCAATGTCAGTATTGGACAGTAATGATAAAGTGCTCTTTTTGTACAGATGGTTCTAATTGATCATTCTTGATCCATGCTAATGTTATAATTGATCAATCGTGATCCATGCTAAAGTTTTTAATTGATCAATCGTGATCCATTCTTATATTATAACTGATCAACAGTGATCCACGCTAATGTGTTAATTTTGATCATTTGTGACTCATGATCATGCTAATGTTTCATCTTTATTGATGATAAATTAATGTTTGATTAATTTGTGAGCCGTGGCCTTTATTTTGCCAATAAAAATAATAATTCATTTATATCTCTTTGGTATTTATTCAAGCATGAATCTTAAGTTAATTCAATCTATCCTAATATGGGATAGATTGCTTTAACTCTGTGAAGCTGCCGTTTCAGTTATTCGAGTTACCTTTCTTTATACAGTTTCTTTATAATGTAGGTTTGCAATTTTCTGAAAATCAAACTAAGTTTCTCGAAAAAGGGTCATGTGGCCTAGCGGACCAATATCGTCTGTGACGTCAATATTGTCTGCATTGGCGTTCAGAGATTTCAGAAGAAAAGGCAGACATTTTTCGTCAGAGTAAATTCTGGGTTTTGTATTAATATATTTCTATGTAATGTAAGAAAAACCCACCCTCCCACCTCTTGATTTCAAAACGTGTATTTTGGCGATATACTGCTGCTGTTTTGATTTATTTTTCAGGTTTTATGGACATTTTTATTTCCTTGCACCCGATGTTGTATGATGATTCGTCATGGCTCACCAAGTGTAGAAATTCCAAGATGACTCAAGATGAGATTTTATTCGCTATATTCCGTTTAACTTTTGATCGTGATTCTATAATTGAACTTTGTACACCTTAACTAATGGACAACTGTTGAAATATTTTGACACAGAAGCGTTGGATTAACGAACTTTTCATTCTATTAATTTTCAACTAATTTCTTGAAGGACTATCTGAAGAAATTTGGCGGGAAAGCGACACAACGCCAAACATCTTGCTTCATGTTCACATAATGGACTCTAATATCCGTTACTGAGCTTCTGTTCCCAGGGCCAGTATTTTTAAAGTCAATGTCAGTATTGGACAGTAATGATAAAGTGCTCTTTTTGTACAGATGGTTCTAATTGATCATTCTTGATCCATGCTAATGTTATAATTGATCAATCGTGATCCATGCTAAAGTTTTTAATTGATCAATCGTGATCCATTCTTATATTATAACTGATCAACAGTGATCCACGCTAATGTGTTAATTTTGATCATTTGTGACTCATGATCATGCTAATGTTTCATCTTTATTGATGATAAATTAATGTTTGATTAATTTGTGAGCCGTGGCCTTTATTTTGCCAATAAAAATAATAATTCATTTATATCTCTTTGGTATTTATTCAAGCATGAATCTTAAGTTAAAGAGATAACGCTACTGTTAATGAGCGTAATTGACTTCATAGAAATGTATCTGTAAAAAATGTTGCAATATGATTCAACAAGGATAAAAAAAAACGTGTTTTAAAAGAAATGAATTAAAAAAAACACTAAGTGAACATTTCATCACAAATTTTTACATCTATGCAATTACCTGACTGAAGATCAGTAATTTGTGATAAGCTTTCTCCCTATTCAAACCACAATACGTTATGATCACGACCTTAACAAGTAATTATTAAAATATCTTTTACGTTTTAACATTACTATGTTACTCGATATAACAATTCATGTCACAGCCATGTTCACATCGGGGATTTTTAAAAAGATAAAATCAATCATAGTTTATGCAAAATCAGATGTATTTCTATATCGTTATTATTCTTTAACATATAAAAAACAGATTTCACAACGAGTGAGCATAAATGTATTTCACTTTGGAATTTTAGCCGAATCTTGTATCTAAAGGACCTAAGATCTGGGTTGCGTTCACTATGGTAGCGGCTACATAGTGCTACGTAGATTTATGACTATTGAACGTGTATTTAGCCTAGCTGCTACATAGATATTGTTAGCAGTCGCTACATAGCCGCTACGATAATGAACACGACCCTGCTCTCAATAAATTTCTGTGGCAAGCAAAAATCACATTTTGATTATGACGTTAAACATTTTTAAATTGTAATGCCAAATTGTACGGGAACTTCATCGATTTTACGTAATGGCGGACACATTTACATACATGTGTAAATACGCTCGCCTGTGGCTATTATGAGTTTTGGTGTACTCGACAACAGTCTTTGTTCAGTCCTCAATATTACTATGTACAAAAATCGAGCGATATATAGTTTTCATGAGTTGATAAACACATTTCTCTACCTTAAGGTGACTATATCATATGCTTTAAAAAAGAAACAAATAGCGACTAGTTAACAAACAAGTTTGACTTCATATGTCCTTATATAGCGTCAATTTTGGCATAATATATTATAAAATGGATGCAGTAGTTTCTAGAATTCTTTCATGATAAGCCGCTTTCCGCGGATATAGAACATGATAGGGAAAACAATTTACTTACTTACTCAGGGATGATAAGTTTTTTGTCCTTTTATATATATATAAATATGCAAACACTGTCAGGAAGCCGATTTCCGATTTCAGGAATAGTTGAATTGATTTTTTTGTAAACGCATTTTCACTGTCCACAGGCTACTTTTAAAAATTATTTTTGCAGCGTTTGTAATGCAGATGCATTACGTATGTTTTAAGAAAATATTAAAGCAGGACGTCCTATGTACAACTGTCACGTTTTTCGATACATTTGACGTGATGACGTTTAATTTGATAACTATACAATCACCAGTGTTTTATTTATAAGAGACGCATATCAAGTTGTTACGTTGCTTGTTCCACGTAAATTTAATATAAAGAAGTAAAATACCATACAAAACGTAAAATAACACACAGATCGAACCCGAAGGAAAATTCAAAACTGAAAGCCCCTTATCAAATGGCAAAAGCTCAAACACATCAAACGAAAGTTTCATAGTCCAGATATGATAATTTTCTTATGACGAAAATAAATGCTTTAAACATTCTGTTTTATTAAAATGCAATTAGCTTAATGTGCTATTATGTTTGTATAATACTTCGAACTACAAAATTATGTGTTGTTTGTAATATCTGTCATTTCTGTCATGTTTGCTGGTGTGCTTTAATATGTACGTGCTACCTTTTGTGTGTTTGTTTTGGGTACATATGACGTAGTTATGTACTTTCAACATCCCAATATATATGTTATTGTTTTATAACAATATTGAACATACTTTGAACGACAAAATTATTTACATCTCTTCCTGTGCTACGTAACATTCAGTAATATGACACACGTGAGACTCTACTCGAGTTGATGTGAACCTCGCCATGCAGTCATTTGGGTTGATTGTAAATACGTATATAGGTAGCAATGCATGTGGTTGGTAAATTTTAAATGTTCTTTTATGTGCTCCTCTTTTATGTATTTTTTTTTGTTCTATTAAGATTGCGACATGGTGATGATAGCTGTATCCATATTTTGACAATTTTACCTATTTAGTCTGTTTTGTTCACACATCGTTAACGATATAATGGAATTTGTTGCGACTGTCATACGAGTGAGAGGTTTAATCCACCATTTTCCCGACGTAGTCGGTATTAGTTTCGGTTTGTGCCCTTTGAACTTAAGGACGCTTAACTATGGCAACAGAATACACATGCTCGAAAATCCTTTCTGTGATTGGACAAAATGCTGTCATGGTGGATGATTTGGTTGTGTTTGAAAAAACGTCTAGTTAATTATATCGTGATGGAAAGCAAGTGAAAAACTATAAATATTTGAACTAGATCTTACAAAGATTTATATTTTTATTAAAATAATTGTTTCTCCAATAGCTCTTTGCATACGTGACAGCTGTTCATTCGGGACAATTATATAATTTTTAATGAAAATTTTGTTGTACGAACGTACATGACTTTTAGAACGCACCTACGCATGTGAGATTTCCGCGGGGTTTTGGTGAATGTAAACAGAAAGATACGAGGACCGAGAATACTGAACACAAACAGAAAAAACGTTATTTAAATGGTATCTTTGTGCCTCTAAAGGTTATCGAAATGATAGTTTTAAACATATACTCAAATTTAAATACGTCGGATATCTTTTTTAAAGATAGTTCTTGTTTAATTTGAGAATGTTGTACCAAATCAGAATATGACAGTTGTTGTCCATGTGTTTTATTTTTTTATTTTGTCATTTGAAAAGGGACTTTCCGTTTTGAATTTTCCTCGGAGTTCAGTATTTATGTTACTTTTTAACCTGGTTTTATATCTTACTAAATCTCTCACTTATTTAACATTCGTATAAAATTCCTCAATCATGACAACATTTAAAAACACAACAAACAGAAATCACAGTTAAATATTTCCAAAAATTGGTTTCAGCGGTCAACATCGTGTTATACTTCAAACGTGATGGAACCAAACTTGCACCTATTTTGACAGATTTTTACCTTCGTTTTGTATGAATCAGACTAGTTTCTATTCTGTATGTTCATTTTGTAGACATATTATTATTTCCTATATGGTTCCACCAATTTAATGTTGAATGCATATTGGATCATAAAAAAATGGGTTTAAAAAGACCTCCGAACGATCCATGATTCTATCAAGAGCAGTTCCCAGACTGCATCCACGTTTAAATTCACATCTTAAAAATTGAATAACAGATGCTAGTAGTCCTCTAAGAATTAATGTATCATTGTCATTTAGCTTAGTTTCTATTCTGACATCGGACTCTGACTTCTTTTAAACTGAGTTTTACTGTACGTATTGCTTTGTGTTTCTTGATTGTACATTTGCAAGAGGTATAGGGGAAGAGTTGAAATCGCACAAAACATATTTAACCCCGCCGCAAGTCTGAAGCCTTTGGCCTTTCTAAGTCTTTTTTTTTTGCTTTAGTTTATTCATATCTTTGGGAGTTTAATGTGACGTCCATTTCACTGAACTAGTACGTATACACAACTTTATTTAGTGGCCAGTTGAGGACCACTTCTGGGTTCCGGAGTTTCCCACTGCGCTGAAGACTGATTGCTTGTCTCTGACTGGTATCTGCTCCTTGGTCGGGTTGGTGTCTCTTTGACATATTCCTTATTTCAATTCTCTATTTTATCGTTACATATAATTTTCGCTCATTTTTCATTTGTGTTTTCAAAGATGACTTTTTGAGAACGCCGCATGGCGACGTTTTTGTAAATTGTACCTTTTTAATGAACACTTTGTCTGTTGATATAATATGTGAACAATTTGTCAATTTTTTAATTATTTGTTTTATCTTTTTTAATGTTGAAAGACGTGCATGATATCGAATCATAAAACGTGTCCATGCGTTTAGTGTCCACGTAAAATTGTAAGATGTTCGCTGCTTTTTTTTTTCTTAAAATAGGTACAATTTGTATTTTGGGTACTGTGACGTTAATCACTATAAAACAAACAACTATGTCAAATAAGAAAAAATATATACAAAGCACATAGGCAAATATAAAGGATAAGAATATAAAAAAATGCTAATAGCACAACACGACAGGATGAATTGATACCTAGCCACTGCAGAATGATATAACCAAGAATGAACAGTAAAAGGGAAATAAACATATAACACACCATATAATGTAATTAAGATGATAAACAACGTACAATATATGTTATACTCAGTACAAACACGGATCTTTTCCGGGATATTATCGCGTAGTATTACAGTTACAGAGTTACCACTTATAAGGTCAACAACGTCAATACCTATAATCGTTATGAACTAATTTAACTATATTATATCAGACGTTGGCATATGTATGCGCTTACTCCTCCCATCTAAGTCCTGTGATAAAATAACATTTAAATCTTTGTTGTAGCAATTTTGTTCAACAAGTTACGCCTCTCAGTATTGTTGTGCAATATAAGACGTGCTTGAATTGAATGACACATACATATAAATGTTTCTATACTCATATTACCATTGATTACTACTTTGAAGAAAATAAACCCTTTACATTGTGTTACTTCTTCACCACTATCCTTCATAAAAAGTATTGTATACAAACAAAAACACTCGTCTATAAATATATACATATAGATGTTGATAAAAGGTAAAAATTCTTCACAAACTGTGGATCAGTTCAAGAATCATTTCAAAAGAGTACACACCAATTTACAGTCCCATATTACGTAGTTCCCTATGTTCCTGGCAAGCTGCACATTGTGCACAACATGCAACAACAATACAGTCATTACACATATCACCCTACAATGTAAAAGAAGGAGTTATTATGACAGTTCGGCTAAATCATGAAATCTTTATGATGAATATTGAATGGTGAGTCGATTCTGAATTATACTTTATGTTATTCTCTCACACTTTAAATTCCACAGTTTCGATTAATACATTAATATCTGATAATGAGTGATATATTTTGGTGAACACTTACCAAGACAACACTATATACGTTACCATTTCTTCAATTACATAACTGCCGCGTCTGTAACAACACCTACATTTAATAGTTGTCAAAATCACTGTCCACTAGCTTATAAACCTATCTAAAGTGCTCGTCTTGGATATTCATAATTCACTTTGGTACATTTGCTATATGGTTAAGTTGCTTCAGGTACATATTTCAATGTTTTGCTACTGGCTCAATTTGATAAAATGGATAAAGTCACGTAGAACAGGCCAAACAGACGTTTCATTTCTTACCTTTATAGTTAAGTGCACAACAAGTGATGTACCTCTTACAGAATTATTTTACCTGAGTATTGACGTACTCATTACCACCAATTGCTTTCTACAGTGCCATCTTCACCAAATTCCAAGTGCATGTTTATTAGCTTACCTCTATTCCACCAAGAGTTCTTATTCTTGTTCTTAGGTTGATATCAACAGCTGGCACAAAACACATTGTACAGTTGTTTTCACCCAATCGTACACCTATGGCGAACATTGCACAACTGTAACAAAAGGCCGTATACAAACCTAAAAAAGTTATGTTAATTTTAAAAAAGGCACTTCTTCAATTTAATTCATTCCATTTTTGTTTCCTTTTTAAAGAAATGTAGTTCTTTGATATAACTCATTATGTCCTAAGGGTGTACACCGGTACCTCTGAGGAGTAAACATTTCTAGAGTTGTTCATACTTTCAATCAAGATGAAGTGGACCGTCCTGCATAAATTTAAAAACTTTAGGTAGGTGTTAATAAAAGAAAGCTTATCATATTTGGATGGTTGTTTTTTGTGTCGAACTCACCATTTTTTTTTTCTGTTTTAAGCACAGGATGCATATTATTTCAACTTCTTTGCTATAAATGATTGAAAAAATATATATCTTAGAAATTTGAAATGAAACAAAGTGATATGGTATGTACACTTTTGTGGTTAATCCATTTATTGTGCACCTCACCCATTTCTTCAAAATATAGGCTAAAACGACTGACTTGATTGGTAATAACATTTGTAAAATTGATGACTCAAAAACTTATCATTGGGGTTAAATTTGATTATAACATTTTTATAAATTCATCGATATTTTTTCACTTGTAACATATATTTGGGAAATATTTTCAGAATGTGATTTCAACGAAACTGAAACGTCAGAAAATACATCCTTAAGTGTTGACTTGAACTTAGTAGTAGGTGTTAAATAAGAAAATTACTTTTAAAATAAGATAATTTCAATATTAAAGTGCAAAACGTCAAAACACTCAAAAAAAATCGAAATCATAAACAATAAGCTAATTAATTTCCTAACATTTGTAAGAAAAAAAAGAAACCCATAATTATATAGAATATCATGTGACGTTTAAACAAGATCTACGTTTGAATTTTTCACTGAAAGAAATGTGATAGATTATTGGGAAAATCTACTGATCTGGATGTGCTAATCAGTTAAAACCAGAATATTGTGATAAATAGTTATTATGGAAAGTATACAAACACCAAACACCCATAACACTCTATGTCAAGATATCCTCCACGAAGACCAAGGCAAAGTTCCTCCGACTCTGATTGTGATTTTGTCCGTCCTTCGACACAAAATCGTACCGGTTCCTATCCAACCTTGTCAGTCAATAATGTCCGAACCATACCCAGACCAAAATGTATCAACAAATGATGAGTATAAATTAATGATGAGTATTAAACAGAACCAAGATTCTTTAAGAACACCATTGGAGCAAAGAATGATGAACATGGAAACAAAATTCACACATGAGATAAGCAAAAGTATACAATCTTTGAAAGATGAAATGTCAATGGAATTTGCTAATGTTGATTAAAAGATCAGAACATTGGAAAATATAATGATAAAATATGAATCAGATATACATGTTAAGAACACCACACAATCGGCAATTAACGAAAACAGCTCACAACACAAATTAGTATTCAAAAATATCACCCATGACACTTCGGACATGGAAAGCCTTAAGGCGTTTGTTTACGGTGTTTTAAATGCCATATGACTAGACTTTAGCGTGGTTGATGTTCAGAAGATCGGAGGTAAAAATAACGGTACAACTAACAATTCTAATCTGAGGGCCTCAATGAAAATTAGACTATTTCTAATTGAGTTACCCTCTTTAAATAAAGAATTTATTATATTATTATTATAATCTATCAAAACCCGTTCTCGTAACTTTCTCTGATGGAAAAGAACGCATCGATGTTCTTCGGAACAAACGGAAGCTAAAAGATACGGAAGATTACAAAACTTTATATATTGAAACAGACCGTTCACCACATGAACGAATGCAAGAGGCGAACCTTCGACGAATCATCAAATCGATTCCAAATTTGGAATTCCGGGGTGGTCGTGTTGTTGAAAAATCAGACTAATATGCATGCCAGTCAGATAAGACCGATGCAAAACTGACAATTGGTAGTTGGACCTGCAACGGCTGGTACGTTAAACGACAAAATGACAATGGCGGACTTTAAAGGGAAAACATTTTAACTTATTTGAATTGTGATGGGTATGGCATTTCTGAGACCCATCTGAAAGACAATGAAGCTATTGAACTAGATGGGTATAAGTGGATAGGTTGTAATAGGCGAATTTTGTCGAACAAAGCGTGGAGGGGTAGTGGTGGAATAGGATTTTTGATTAAGAACTGTATACTTGACAATTTTGACGTCGATATTCTTGACAATAGTAGAGATGATATTCTATGGATTAATTTGAAATGCAAACATGACCAACACTTTATGCTTTATCTGTGTGTGTGTTACCTGCAACCGGAACGGTCAAGTAGGGGCAACATTGCTCAGGAATTTTACGACCATCTTCTATCGCAAGTGTATCTTTATAGTAGCTATAAACCAGTCCTAATTTGTGGTGATTTTAATGGGCGCATAGGAAACTCGCAAGATCTAACTGACTCTATCGGTACTCTACCAGAACGATGCTATATTGATTCTGTAAAATATGCGTTTGGTGTATTTCTGTTGGAGTTCTTAAACGACTCAAATTGTTCTCTGATGAACGGAAGAGGAGACAGTTCAAAAGACAATTTTACGTACGTTTCGCCTATTGGTAAATATGTAGTTGACTACATGATTACTCCGCATGCTTCGTTGACAAAATTTTACGATTTCGAGGTAAAACTTGTGTCAGACTTGCTGATCGATCACAATATTAAGGTACATCCCAACTTAAGAGTCCCAGATCACTCAGTATTATAGTGTTAATTCGATTATTCGGAGTATCGAAATTATACAAGCCCACAGGTAGTAAAAGCGCCAATTGATGAAAACAACTGTGTAAAATCTGTGAGGCGAAAATATGACGTCACAAAGATCCCAAATGATATATTCAAGAGCGAACGATGTAAGCGCTGTTTATACACAGTGGTCGATTCACTACTCGATCGTCATAACATTGAACAAAGGATTAACTCAATCTATGAAACGCTACTGAATGCAATTCATGACGAAATGGACAATGTTCTTACTTAGAAAGATCTTGGACAAAGCACACACAAACGTAAACGCCGTAACAAAAAATCGTACTGGAACAACGAATTACGAAATCTACTTCGTGAGGTAAATATTGCCGAAAAGGACTATTTGAGTTATCAAGTTGACCGTCGAACAAAAACAAAACACTGGGAGATATTCAAAATAAAGCGTAGACAATTTGATAAACGTTTACGACAAGAAGAAAGGAAATATACAGCTCAAAGACTAAATCGAATAAAATCAATCAATCAGGGCAATCCAAAAGAATTTTGGCGTGAAATCAGTAAACTAGGACCAGGAAAACCATCGACAAACATTGATAGTGTCAACATGGACGATGGGTCAGTGTCTCATGATCCCTCCGAAATTTTACAACGATGTAAAGAGGAGTATTCCAAACTGTTCTCTAGTGACAATACAAAAGTTGATTCTGAATTTGTTGAGCAACTGCAAAACCTTAATTCACAACTGGAGCGTGAATATGAAAACTTCTCTGTTAATCAAACATATGTTGACAACACGAGCACATCTGAATTGAACAAACCTATTTCCCTTGATGAAACGAAACGTGCGATAATCAGTTTAAAAAATGGCAAAGCAGTAGGAATAGACAATTTACATAATGAAATACTAAAATGTGATGTCCTGTCGAAAACTCTTCACGAACTGTTCAATGTGTGTTTTAGCTATGGAATTGTTCCAGATCCTTGGTGTCGAAGCATTATATGTCCTCTGCTAAAAAAAGGCAAGGATTTCCGCAATCCGATGGATTACCGAAGCATAAGTCTGATGTCAACTGTCGCAAAAACATTTAGTCAGATTTTGAATGAAAGGCTCATCAGTCATCTCGAAAACAATAACTTTTTTAGTGAGGAACAAAACGGATTTAGGCGGCTTAGATCATGTCTGGACCATATCTTTTCACTGTGTACAATATTGAGAAATAAACTATTTACTGCAATATCACCAGATCCTGCTTATCCTCTACGCATAAATGCACTTCCTCCAAATGCTGCCTTAAATGAACTGTTATCTAACAACAACAAAAGTATAGCGAACTTTATCTTGGACTGTGATCGTATCAGAAGAGAAATTATTCAACTATTTTCCTTGAACTGTTGAATTTTCTAATAATTTAGACATTCGTCCAAAACTATGTGTTATCTATTTTTCAAAATTTTGAACTTTAATTTGTCAGTGCATCGTACGCTTATCTGGCTGGCTGTAATGTAATATTGTATTGATATGTATTTATTGTATATATAGGTTGCATTATAATAAATCATTCATTCATTCTTATAAATAATACATTTTATTGTTGCAAAGGTTATGATTTCAACAGGACTTAATGAAATCATAAAAAAATGTATCAATTAAAATTAAATTTGTATTCAAATATTTCTGTAAACTGATGTACTGTTACTTGAGTACACAAGGGGGAAATCTAGAATGATTAATTGATGATTCGGATAAATATTCTAATCATTTAGAGGAGAAAAATAACAGTGCAATCAATTTAAAGGGCAAGATCTGGCAGGTAGGTCAACCGGGATGTAATGTGGGACACTTTCATTTCGTAAGACAAAAGAGACGCAAAATAATCGAAAGGAACATGCAAACTAATAAGTCGACCAAAAGGCAAAGAATAGTACACAAAACACAACAAAAACACGACCAAAAGGCAAAGAATAGTACACAAAACACAACATACAAAATAAATCCATGGCTAAAACACGACCAAAAGGCAAAGAATAGTACACAAAACACAACATACAAAATCAATTCATGGCTAAAACACGACCAAAAGACAAAGAATAGTACACAAAACACAACAAAAACACGACCAAAAGACAAAGAATAGTACACAAAACACAACACACAAAATCAATCCATGGCTTAAACACGACCAAAAGACAAAGAATAGTACACAAAACACAACATACAAAATCAATCCATGGCTAAAACACGACCAAAAGACAAAGAATAGTACACAAAACACAACATACAAAATCAATCCATGGCTTAAACACGACCAAAAGACAAAGAATAGTACACAAAACACAACATACAAAATCAATCCATGGCTTAAACACGACCAAAAGACAAAGAATAGTACACAAAACACAACATACAAAATCAATCCATGGCTAAAACACGACCAAAAGACAAAGAATAGTACACAAAACACAACATACAAAATCAATCCATGGCTAAAACACGACCAAAAGACAAAGAATAGTACACAAAACACAACATACAAAATCAATCCATGGCTAAAACACGATTAAAAGGCAAAGAATAGTACACAAAACACAACATACAAAATCAATCCATGGCTAAAACACGACCAAAAGGCAAAGAATAGTACACAAAACACAACATACAAAATCAATCCATGGCTAAAACACGACCAAAAGGCAAAGAATAGTACACAAAACACAACATACAAAATCAATCCATGGCTAAAACACGACCAAAAGGCAAAGAATAGTACACAAAACACAACATACAAAATCAATCCATGGCTAAAACACGACCAAAAGGCAAAGAATAGTACACAAAACACAACATACAAAATCAATCCATGGCTAAAACACGACCAAAAGGCAAAGAATAGTACACAAAACACAACATACAAAATCAATCCATGGCTAAAACACGACCAAAAGGCAAAGAATAGTACACAAAACACAACATACAAAATCAATCCATGGCTAAAACACGACCAAAAGGCAAAGAATAGTACACAAAACACAACATACAAAATCAATCCATGGCTAAAACACGACCAAAAGGCAAAGAATAGTACACAAAACACAACATACAAAATCAATCCATGGCTAAAACACGACCAAAAGACAAAGAATAGTACACAAAACACAACATACAAAATCAATCCATGGCTAAAACACGACCAAAAGGCAAAGAATAGTACACAAAACACAACATACAAAATCAATCCATGGCTAAAACACGACCAAAAGACAAAGAATAGTACACAAAACACAACATACAAAATCAATCCATGGCTAAAACACGACCAAAAGGCAAAGAATAGTACACAAAACACAACATACAAAATCAATCCATGGCTAAAACACGACCAAAAGGCAAAGAATAGTACACAAAACACAACATACAAAATCAATCCATGGCTAAAACACGACCAAAAGACAAAGAATAGTACACAAAACACAACATACAAAATCAATCCATGGCTAAAACACGACCAAAAGACAAAGAATAGTACACAAAACACAACATACAAAATCAATCCATGGCTTAAACACGACCAAAAGACAAAGAATAGTACACAAAACACAACATACAAAATCAATCCATGGCTAAAACACGACCAAAAGACAAAGAATAGTACACAAAACACAACATACAAAATCAATCCATGGCTAAAACACGACCAAAAGACAAAGAATAGTACACAAAACACAACATACAAAATCAATCCATGGCTAAAACACGACCAAAAGACAAAGAATAGTACACAAAACACAACATACAAAATCAATCCATGGCTTAAACACGACCAAAAGACAAAGAATAGTACACAAAACACAACATACAAAATCAATCCATGGCTAAAACACGACCAAAAGACAAAGAATAGTACACAAAACACAACATACAAAATCAATCTATGGCTAAAACACGACACAAAGACAAAGAATAGTACACAAAACACAACATACAAAATCAATCCATGGCTAAAACACGACCAAAAGACAAAGAATAGTACACAAAACACAACATACAAAATCAATCCATGGCTAAAACACGACCAAAAGGCAAAGAATAGTACACAAAACACAACATACAAAATCAATCCATGGCTAAAACACGACCAAAAGGCAAAGAATAGTACACAAAACACAACATACAAAATCAATCCATGGCTAAAACACGACCAAAAGACAAAGAATAGTACACAAAACACAACATACAAAATCAATCCATGGCTAAAACACGACCAAAAGACAAAGAATAGTACACAAAACACAACATACAAAATCAATCCATGGCTTAAACACGACCAAAAGACAAAGAATAGTACACAAAACACAACATACAAAATCAATCCATGGCTAAAACACGACCAAAAGACAAAGAATAGTACACAAAACACAACATACAAAATCAATCCATGGCTAACACACGACCAAAAGACAAAGAATAGTACACAAAACACAACATACAAAATCAATCCATGGCTAAAACACGACCAAAAGACAAAGAATAGTACACAAAACACAACATACAAAATCAATCCATGGCTAAAACACGACCAAAAGACAAAGAATAGTACACAAAACACAACATACAAAATCAATCCATGGCTTAAACACGACCAAAAGACAAAGAATAGTACACAAAACACAACATACAAAATCAATCCATGGCTAAAACACGACCAAAAGACAAAGAATAGTACACAAAACACAACATACAAAATCAATCCATGGCTAACACACGACCAAAAGACAAAGAATAGTACACAAAACACAACATACAAAATCAATCCATGGCTAAAACACGACCAAAAGGCAAAGAATAGTACACAAAACACAACATACAAAATCAATCCATGGCTAAAACACGACCAAAAGGCAAAGAATAGTACACAAAACACAACATACAAAATCAATCCATGGCTAACACACGACCAAAAGACAAAGAATAGTACACAAAACACAACATACAAAATCAATCCATGGCTAAAACACGACCAAAAGACAAAGAATAGTACACAAAACACAACATACAAAATCAATCCATGGCTAAAACACGACCAAAAGACAAAGAATAGTACACAAAACACAACATACAAAATCAATCCATGGCTTAAACACGACCAAAAGACAAAGAATAGTACACAAAACACAACATACAAAATCAATCCATGGCTAAAACACGACCAAAAGACAAAGAATAGTACACAAAACACAACATACAAAATCAATCCATGGCTTAAACACGACCAAAAGACAAAGAATAGTACACAAAACACAACATACAAAATCAATCCATGGCTAAAACACGACCAAAAGACAAAGAATAGTACACAAAACACAACATACAAAATCAATCCATGGCTAAAACACGACCAAAAGACAAAGAATAGTGCACAAAACACAACATACAAAATCAATCCATGGCTAAAACACGACTAAAAGACAAAGAATAGTACACAAAACACAACATACAAAATCAATCCATGGCTAAAACACGACCAAAAGACAAAGAATAGTACACAAAACACAACATACAAAATCAATCCATGGCTAAAACACGACCAAAGGACAAAGAATAGTACACAAAACACAACATACAAAATCTATCCATGGCTAAAACACGACCAAAAGACAAAGAATAGTACACAAAACACAACATACAAAATCAATCCATGGCTAAAACACGACCAAAAGACAAAGAATAGTACACAAAACACAACATACAAAATCAATCCATGGCTAAAACACGACCAAAAGACAAAGAATAGTACACAAAACACAACATACAAAATCAATCCATGGCTAAAACACGACCAAAAGACAAAGAATAGTACACAAAACACAACATACAAAATCAATCCATGGCTAAAACACGACCAAAAGGCAATGAATAGTACACAAAACACAACATACAAAATCAATCCATGGCTAAAACACGACCAAAAGGCAAAGAATAGTACACAAAACACAACATACAAAATCAATCCATGGCTAAAACACGACCAAAAGGCAAAGAAATAGTACACAAAACACAACATACAAAATCAATCCATGGCTAAAACACGACCAAAAGACAAAGAATAGTACACAAAACACAACATAGAAATCAAAGGCTGAGCAAAACGAACCCTACCAAAAACTAAGATGCTCCTGTAAGATAAGTAGATCCTACGTAACATGTTGCACCCGTCGTGTTGCTCATGTTAGTACAAACCCGATTAGAAGTCTAGATCGGTAGGTCACATTCATGAAACTTCGGCGCAATTGTAGTCACGAAATTTAGAAAAAAAATGTTGTCTTCTGTGAAACTTTTATTCCATAATGGTCAACCAACTCAGTGAAATCATAATAGTAAATACAAGACCTGGAATATCGTATCAACTCGGAGATAAACACTCGGTTTGCGGATGGTGCTGTTATGTTGCTAAATAAACATTTAAAGTTCATAATTGGGAAGGTTAAGGCATTTCTTTTGTCATAAAATTTTGTTTTCAACCAACCATCATTGTAAATTTCTACATGTACATGTAGCTGTTTGACAAGATATGAGGCAGAATAATTTGTATCTATTGTATTCTTTATCTTAAGTTCGATGGGATGGACGCAATCAATATAGTCACCAATATTTTTAATTTTAGTGAGAGTACATTGAGGACAATTTAGAGTAGGGACTAAATTGTACGCTGCAACAGACAACCAACTTCCCTTTGGAAACCATAGTTTTCTCAATATATTAAATCTCACATATGACATTCGTATAACTGCAATATTCTTATCTATTATTCACATGGCATCAGAGTGAACGTCCCAATATATACATGCCATAGATACCAATACATGCTTAGAAAATGTAAAAAGCTATTTCGATCAATAAGATTTTAAGTAAATGTTCAGTCTGTCGGTAAAATTCCAGACTTTTCGAGTGCAGAAATTCAGTCCATTTCGGACAATTTTACCAGCAAAATGACTCCTAATCAGTTTGTATCACTGAAAATGACTGAAAGATCGCATTAATGTCTATGGGACGTTAGCGAATAAATACATCAGTCACTTTGATGTCCAGAACTTGTTCAGATCAAAATTACCGTTTTAGATCCAAACTGTTTTACTAGTTATACAACACACAAAGCCCAACGTATGCTCAATTTAGAGGTTGTTTTGGTCTAACGGGGAGAAGTTCATATATTTCTTTACCCGTATCGATAATTGTGATTAGAGAAGGGAATAAATGAAGACAATATTTACAAATACATGAATTTTTAAATAATTAGACAATCAATCTGATCGTCATTCTTTAGTTTATTAGCTGAATATAATCAACAAAGTTATTTGTTAATTTATTTTTCTTAAGTTGTGATGTTATCCTATGATTTCATGTAAGAGTGAAGGTTGGTGCCTGTTAAAACGTTTAAACCTGCTTCATTTGTTTGCACCTATTCTAAGTCAGTTTGTAAATCGTTAAGTTTGACTGTTCCTCTAGTATATTTCGATCCTCTATCAGGAACCTGTTGTTTGGTGGTTGTCGTTTGTTAATGTGTATCATAAATGTTTCTCGTTCCTCGATTTTTTTTTAAAGATTAGACCGTTGATTTTTTTGTTTGAATGAATTTTCTCTTTGTTATTTTTTAGGTTCTTTATAGTTTACTGATCGGTTTCAGCAAATGCCCGACGACCGTACTTTGACCTATAATGGTTGCTTTTTTACAAATTTTGACGGATGGAGATTAAGTCTCATTGGCGCGCATACAAACTCTTTTAGATCTTTAGTAACTCTATAAACAGGTGGCGTTTTAATACTGCATACTTGCTAAATCAATGTTGTTTTACCTGAAAATGTGTTAGATCTGAAACTTAAAAGTACATCATTTCAAAATAAATAGTGTTATTTAAAGACGTGCATTCATTTGCTACTTTTGTAAAATTATCTACATTTGGAAATTTTCATTAACACTTCTTAAAGGTACTTCAAAATGAAATTAATATACAATTAATGTAGTATCAATCTGTTGATGCTAAGTTGCCATGGTAATATTTATACTGAAGCTTTGAAGATGTAGCACTCTCATAATTAATTTATTATCCACAAAGTTATGCCTGGTCAAGTTTAGAAGGTTTCGTAGACAATTCCGAATAATTATAGATCATTTATTGTCAAATTTGTTCAGTTATTTCTAACATGTCCATTTATATAAGTGGTGAACATTTGTTCTTTAAAAACGTACAAGCTTTTGTATTCTAAATAGTATGTCTATTTCTTTTGTTCACAAATCGTTGTCAATATAATAAAATGTTATTCGGCTGTCATACAAGTGACAAGGCTAGAAAGCTTTAAAACCAGATTTAATTCATCATTTTATACATTCGAATTTTACTTTTTATCCATTCCTTCTCGAATCATTGTATTTTATGTCATGCACCTCAGATATACATATTATCATTATCATTATTATTTTTATTATCATTACTATTTTCATTATTCTTATAATTATTATTATTATTATTATTATAATTATTATTATTATTTTCATTACTATTATTATTATTTTTATTACTTTTATTATTAGTACTATTATTATTATTATTATTATTAGTAGTAGTAGTAGTAGTAGTAGTAGTAGTAGTAGTAGTAGTAGTAGTAGTAGTAGTAGTAGTAGTATAAATATTTTGAAGCGATAATATAAAACTCTTAAAATTCATACATTAATTACATATTTCATTTATGTCACTTTATGTTATACGTACAGTTGTCTGAATCTGACATACAATCAAATAGGCCTGTTGACCATTCTCTCGTTCCATATACTGTACCGACCAGCAATGGATTTGTATATACACCAGGCTGTGTAACAACAACGGTTGTATTTTGCTGTTGTTGCTGAGGATATACTTGAGAATCTCGTCCCATATGTTGAGGGGGAGGTGGTATGCCATAACCTTGCTGTGGATCCATATTCTATACTGGAATATCACGTGAGTATAACGAGTCTGTATTTCAGTAAATGAAGATTGTAATTAAGATAGTGGCATAACAAATTGTTAATAGTTATTACTAGGAAAAATATCACGTGTAAATAATATAAAGAATTGCAAGATCATTTAACATGAATTATTTGATTTGAGGACAGTAATGGTATAAGAAATAACGCACATGGCCCATTCATTCTTATAATAAATTGTCCAATGTAAAATCCTATTTGTTATGTTGCTGCCATATCGTTAATATGTGTTGTACTCGAAGCGTTGCGCTTTGAAGTTGTATATGTCTGCACCTATATTTGAAGAATACATGCACATTTCTGATCTTTCATATTTCAATGTAGATTTAAATTGGTGAAGTGTTGATTATCTAATCAAGATCAATTGTTTATTTAAGACTATTAACTTATAATAAACTTTTCCTGCTTCGTTCAAATCGAAATTTAAGACCATGTATTTTGTACCTTATGAAACACACGTAAATAATTTCGTAAGTACAATTTGTCGATTATACGCAACAAATTTGTGGAAAAAGGCTTTCTTCTCTTCTTGGTAAATTGTGTAATTTTCCTTGTTTTTTTTTTTTTAAGGGTCTGCAAACAGACACACAGGGTTGGGATCCCACTAACATGTTTAACCCCGCCACATGTATGTGCCTGTCACAAGTCAGGAGCCTGTAATTCAGGGGTTGTCGTTTGTTTATGTGTTACATATTGTTTTTTCGTGGTTTTTTTTATGTATAAATAAGGCCGTTAGTTTTTTCGTTTGAATTGATTACATTGTCATATTGGGGCCTTTTATAGCTGACTATGCGGTATGTGCTTTGTTCATTGTTGAAAGCCGTACGGTGACCTATATTGTTTAATGTCTGTGTCATTTTGGTCTTTTGTGGACAGTTGGCTCATTGGCAATCATACCATATCTTCTTTTTTATACAAAACATTACTCATTTATGTAGAACGAACGGTTATCTTACGTTGTTAATTTCTGTACCATAAAGTCGGCTGGGGTTGCCTGTTTATAAAAAAACTGAGGCAATCGTTATAGGACATAATAATACAAAACTGGACAGAATAATGACAATATCACTGTACTCAAAGGTCCTCGATATGACTATATGATGTAACACATAATAATTATACCTTATAAGTGCATGTAATTAGCAATTACAATAAAGATTTGTGATTTTGTATAGATAATATTTTATTTAACATTTGAATAAGAAACTTTTCCGTCTGTACTTATTCACTGATGTTATAATACGTGACTTTAACCTTAAATAACTTCAATATTGTTTTATTATAAATATTGGATGTTACCTAACGTACCTAATTTGATACATGTTATGTTCACAATAAAATTAAAAATGTCTGTCTCAATTGATTTGCTATAATGTCAGGAAGAAATAAAACTGAAGAATTTCGTCCGCGCAAAGGGCTTTTTTTTTATTTGCAGTCACTACGAACACCCTCACATGTATGAATGTAGTAATGTAAATGTACTTTATAACCAAACGATACTTTAAAATAACAGCAAAAGTAATTTATTTATCTTTCCAACTATATAGAAGGTCAGTCTCTTTTTCTGTCATGTAAGTATAGAAATGGTTGCGGTTTCTCCTGCAACCGAATACAAATGTCTGAATCGGAAATATGATTTCAACAGCAGACGATCCCAACACAGTACAGTATGTGGTAATTTGGACAAAACGTGATACAATGCAAATCAGAAATTATGGTACATGTATATATCAAATACACAAGCGAAAGTATAAATACTGTTGGCAGTAACATTCAATAAAAAATAACGTACAATCACCAGACATGAGACAAACACATACAGTAATGGAACATTATATATGTGTTTTGCTTGCAATACAGACATTTCCTTAACCTATGACAGTGGTGTTACAGCAGAACTGTAAATGACATACAATTCATTTGAACTTTGATGGATAATTTTCTCATTGGTATTAGTACCACATATTCTGACCAAATGTGCCAATCTTAAAGTAGGCGATGTAATTTAATGTAAGTTCAAAGCCTATTGCATAACAGATAATAATATCAATCAGGTACAAGCTAAAAACGAAATAGCTAGCTTGATCCAAACATAGACTACTTGAATGATGTAGAACTATCAGTGTTAATAACTTTTAAGCAATACTTAAATGTGTTGTTTTCAATTTTTACATCACTGGGTCGATACCTTTGCTGGTGGACTATCAGTCCTCGAGGGTATCTTCAGCTCAGTAGTCCGTACTTCGGTACTGACATGATTTAACAAACTTTACTAAAATTGTCCGTTTATAAATTTTGAAATTATTAAGAAGGTTCCAACTCCCTCAGACAAAATTGGCTTTAGATGAATTTGGCTATTAATTTTAGATATTTTTGGCATATAGCTCTTCAACGGTTTCGGTACTTATACATTTTCGGATTTCAAATTTTTGGCTTTGAGCGTTCCTGATGAAGGTAAGTCCCAAAAAGCGCGTCGGACGCAAGAAACTATCAAACGTGTTGTTTTCATTTTTTATCTACTTTTTGTTTTAAGTTATTGAAAACAAATCAATGTAATAACTAATAAAGACAATATTTATTGATTTCACCACAGTTTCATTTTGCTCTCTTTTTGTCTCAATGCTTCACAAGTATTCAAAAAGTAAAATCACAAAAAAATGAATTGCTGGGAAATTCAAAAAGGAAAGTCCCTTATCAAAGTGCAAAACGCATGTGCTTTTACGTACATTTTTGTACTTGACTTGGATTTTTCCTAAATTATTTTGAATTGATAAAACATATAACATCAATGGAAAACAATTGATTCACGAAGAAAGTACAAGTGCAAGGCAAAGACAATACTTTATACTACATTATAAATTACTTTACAACATTTATATTACCTGTCAGATGCTTAGTAACTATTTGATACCTTCCACAGCATAAAGCCTCATCAAGGTCTACATAGGATCAATTAAAATAAGTATTTAAATATCAATAAGTCTAAAAAATATTATTGCGTTGCTTAATGTAACAAACATGTCACGGCCATACATGTCATTCAAATATTTGCATCCTGAATTGATCATTTGTTATATAATCAAATCTGGACAAGAATGGAACAAACCAAAAAAAACCAGTTTGATTTGTTTTGGTAGAATATATCGTTCAGTCCTTAGTTTAAAGTTATGAATTCATTATACTCATTAACTAATCTGTAAGATCATGAAATAAAGGTACAACTACATGTAGTTAAAATGATCAAATACTTACATCAGAATTGTTCTACCGCATTTCAAAGATAATATCGTTACTGTTGTATTAATCAGTTAAATAACGCCTTCCTTTATCATCAGTTTAGATTGTCAAAACAATTGTGTCTTAATTACAACCTATTCAATTTTGAAATATTGACTCGAATATGAAAAAAGTTATTTAAATATAAAGTTTAAGCCACCAATGTATAAGAACAGAGTTTGGTAACGCATTTGACTATCAATTGGAAATACAATTCATTTTTTAATAAGATATTGGTTTTAAACTCAGGTTTAAGTGATTATTGCATTTTGCTATATTTACTTTTGTTACATATAGTCGCCTTAATATTTGACGGTTTCAGATCAACAACAGTTATCAAATCAACCTGTTTTTGTCCAAAAAGAAATATTACAAATATTTCATTTTTGTTAATCACTGACTTTATCTTATAAGTGCGTACAATGGGAGGCAACTCTCATTGTACATAATTGATGACGCCTTGTAAGAATTGCTTCCCTTTGATGCTTCATCCGGGTTCGTATTGCCATGTGGTTTTGGGCGGAAGAGCATGTTCCAGGCCACTTTTATTATGTAATTGATATAAAACATTTTTTAGCAAAAAAAAAAAAAAAAAAAAAAAAAAAAAAAAAAATTTGTCCATAAATGAAGGCATACCTTCGGACACCTTTTTGAATGAAACTTTTAAACTTTATTATCCTAGACACGAAGAATTTATTGCTTTGCTCTTGAATCACGGTCGTGGGTGTGCCATTTGGAAGTTGGATTTGTCCCGGGCTTTTCGTCAGCTAGTATTAGATCCGCACGACTTGCATTTACAAGGTTATGAATGGAGGGGACAAATTTTTATTGACAATCGTCTTATTTTTGGTATGCGCTCTTCGCCACAGGCATGTCAACGAACAACGAATGCTGTTTCCTATATGCTATGGAAATCTAACATTCATACAATAAACTATGTTGATGATTTTGGTGGTGTTAGTGACACTCAGAACGCTGAACATGATTATAATTTTGTTTTAGAATTGTTTCAGAGGTTAGGATTAGAAGTCAGCAAAGAAAAGTGTTTGCCGCCGACAAAAGTTTTGACATTTCTCGGCAAGGAGTATAACTCAATTGACATGACAGTCCGAATTCCAGAGATTAAATTACAAGAGACTTATGAGTTGTTACAAAGATTTGAAAAGAAAAAACAATGCACCAAACGTCAGTTACAACAAGTTATTGGCAAGTTGGCTTTTATTTCCGAATGTGTCCGAAGCGGAAGACTTTTTATTTCACGCATGTTACAGACATTACGAAAATACCATTTCAATCATTATCGTGTTCATATTACAGATGAATTTAGACAAGACATTCGGTGGTGGTTATTATTTTTACATGACTATAATGGAATTAGTATAATTCCCGATGTAGATTGGTCTTCACCAGACGCAATTATTTCCTCTGACGCGTGTCTCAAGGGTATTGGTGGTGTCAATTTCACGACATTTGAATATTTTCATTCGGATATACCGGAGTCTTTGCGGGACATGCACATATCTGTGCTTGAAATGTATGCGATTTACATAGCAATTCAATTCTGGACATCAAGTATCTCAAATAAACGTGTACAGCTGTTTTGTGACAATCAATCATGTGTTGAAATTTTAAATAGGGGAACAGGACGTGATCAGGAAATGTTGAATTTGGCACGTCAAATATGGTACTTGTGTGCGTTAAGTAATGTTCAACTGCGTGTGAGTTATATAGCATCTGTTGAAAATAGGTTATCGGATTTGCTATCCCGTTGGAATCTTTCGGAGAAGAACAGATCACAGTTTTTTATAGAATCTAAACTTTACAATTCAGATTTTATTGAGAAAGAAGTGTTTGGTCATATGTTTAATGATATTATAAACATTTAGATTTTCATACATGATACATTGACTTTTTTTTTTTTTTTTTTTTTTTTTTTTTTTTTTGGCGCATATTTAGTGTCAGATAAGACTAACTTTGATAATTAATATGACATTGTTGTTTATCTAATTACTGTTGTTTATGACTTCCAGGTCTTAAGTCCAGAAGAGCAGTTTTGCAGAAAGAGGTCAAGCTTGCTAAGGGTGCAGCCTTTCGGCCTGGTACTTATTCAAATTTGAAGAGTCAACTCAATGCATACCATATTTTTTGTGTTTATTATAAATTTCGACCATTTCCTTGTATTAAGGATATATTGTGTGCTTATGCATGTTTTCTATCCAAGAGTTTAAGCAGTTTTTCATCTGTTAAGAATTATATTTCTGGCATTAAGACCTGGAGTCAACTTTTTGGTTTTACTGTGGAACCTTTTTTATCTACAGAATTCAAATTGACTTTAAGAGGATTGAGTCATAAGAATCAGCATGTGGCTGTGTCAAAATTACCATTGTTACCTACACATTTAATTGATATTGTTAGGTTGTTGAATATTTATGATTATTTAGATGCTTGTTTATGGTGTTTTCTAACGTTTGCTTTTTTTTGGTATGCTTAGGGCGTCACACCTGGTCAGCAGAAGCTCTACATCTTTTAATTCCCGTGAACAATTGATCAGAGATAATGTTGTTGTTAGTGAAAAGGGTATCCTCCTTTTATTGAAATGGTCAAAGACTAGACAGAATCATGATTACACCCATCAGGTTTCCTTGTGTTGCTCAGTTGAGCCATCAATATGTCCTGTTCGAGCTTATAAGCATCTTGTGTCTTTAATACCTGGTGATAAGAATGCTCCCGTCTTTGCTTTACCTGTTCATGGTAAATTATTGCCTTTATCTAGATCCGTTTTGTTGAACCGTTTTAGAGAGTTAATTGTTCTTGTTGGTTTAGACCCTTCAGTTTATTCTTTTCATTCGCTGAGACACGGAGGGGCTACATTAGCCACCAAGGCTGGCATTCCTGAGATTTTATTGAAACATCACGGAGACTGGAGATCTGATTGTTTTCAGACTTACATTAAACAAGCTAGTGTTGATATGTATCGGGTTACGTCAGCTATGAATTATTTGATTGGTAGTTAGTGTTAGGGCATTTTCGCCGGTGTATTTTTATATTCTTGATTGATGTTGTTGGGTTTTTTGTTTTTTTTGGGTTTTTTTATGTATATATTATTAACCCCTGTGTTTGGCGACTTCGTTTTGGGTTCAGGTGCTTCATATTCACATTTTGTTCATTGTAGCTTATTGATACCATGCTTGGTATAACTATATATGCATTACTATAATAAAGCACCTTTCGCCAAACACTATTAGTTGTCAATTGCGTACAATGGGAGGCAACTCTCATTGTACATAATTGATGACGCCTTGTAAGAATTGCTTCCCTTTGATGCTTCATCCGGGTTCGTATTGCCATGTGGTTTTGGGCGGAAGAGCATGTTCCAGGCCACTTTTATTATGTAATTGATATAAAACATTTTTTTTTTTCTTTTTCTTTTTATTGTTAATTTTTTCTAATTACTTTTATTATTACCCACATTGGGGTTCAGGTGCTTCATATTCACATTTTGTTCATTGTAGCTTATTGATACCATGCTTGGTATAACTATATATGCATTACTATAATAAAGCACCTTTCGCCAAACACTATTAGTTGTCAATTACTACTTATATCTATTAAAACTGACAGAAAACGAAAACTTTTAATTTTAACTAGTTTACTATTCTGGTCACCAATTTGATACCAATCAGTTAGGGATATAACATTATACAAGGTTTGTTGTTGTCTATTTGTTTGATGTGTTTGAGCACCTGATTTTATTGCTGTTCTCTATTCGCTTTTGATTTTACTATTTGCTTAGGGAATTTCCGTATTGATCTTTCCTCAGAATTTAGTATTCTAAATATGTGATTTCACTTTTTTGTCACCTTAGGTCAAGTTTTGTTTACTTCTAATTGGATTGCTTTTGCATTATAAACTGCAATGTGACAATGTTTCCCCTTAAAATATAAATGCCTTTATATAAAGATGGATTCATCAAAGCAGGTTGGCAATCGGAAAATGTAAAGGAAGTGATTCATTAATGTTTACAATATCGGTCTATAAAACTTAAAATTTGTCGTCGATATGAACCGAAAATAAATAAATAAAAAACCTACACCATGCGTGCATTTCTAATGGCGATTGATGAATACTAATAATGACAAAGATGCGAAATCCATGTTTGTGACTTCGGAAACTCCTGTAAACAAACAATGCTTTCTTGATAATTTAAAAAAAAACCATCTATTTCTGTCACGCATCCTGTCGCAATGTTCATTTACATTTCTAAACATGCTGCTATAACATATGTAATCGTTTTCTTCAGCAAGTGTTTAATGTATACCAGACTCAAGCTAACAGCCACTCGCAAGCAGCCACTTCGCTAGGAGCCAGTTTTCAGATATGTCTAAAAACCCAAAAGTTATTAATATATTACCACAAAGTAATCTGTTTTTAAATGTATGATTGAGCAGTCGAAGACACTTTTCAGTGAGTTTCAAAATATAATTTTCTGTTCATTAATTTAGACAATAGTATTCGCTTTCCATATACCAAACAGCGTACTACATTACACGCTTTAAATTTTTGATAGTGTATGTAGAATCGTATCAAATTATTTAAATGCTGGCAAAACTGTTGTAAAATGGTATCGACTTTTTCATTAGAAATTATTTTTGTGATACTGTTCGACATGGCTTTCCATATTCTCTGCACCCTGTCAAATAGTTCCTTATAAGTATCAATTGTTTTGCATTACAAGAATAGAAAGTTGCACTCGTACTTTAATGTATTTTTGTCAGACAATTTTTTGTTAACAAAAGATCCTACTTCCAAACAAGTAGAATTCGGTTACATTTGATTAGACGAAAGGTTTACTTGTTGTTTTGAATGTATAGCGTGCACGGAAATTAATAAGCTATTTAAAAAAGAAAGCAAACTTTGGACCTATGGTGAAGACAAACTATGCGTTTTCCCACCTGGTCCTTTTAGGCTAATTAGACCTTAGACCCTTACCTTTCATTTGCACCTAGTGAGTAAAAAAGAATTGTCGTATGGAATTTTTGACAGACTTTTTGAAAATTAGGGGTAGGTATATTAGACCCTTTAGATCTAAGTTCGGACCTTTGGCGAAGACAAACCATGAGTTGTCCCACCTGGGCCTTTTGGTCCGTTGGACCTGAGACCATATATTACCTACCATTTGTTTCTAGTGGGTTAAAAAGTATTGTGTAGGAAAATTTTTGAGAGACTTTTGAAAATTGGAAATATGCTATTATTTTTAAATTTAACTTTGGACCTTTGGTGAAGACAAACCATGTGTTTTCCCACCTGGGCCATTTGGCTCATTGGACCTTAGACCATTACCTACCATTTTTACCTAGTGGGTAACAAAGGTTTGCCGTAGGGAATTTTTGATAGACTTTAAAAAATTAGGGGTAGGCATATTAGTCCATTTAGACCTAAGTTCGGACCTTTGGCAAAGACAAACCATGAGTTGTCCCACCTAGACCTTTTGGTCCGTTGGACCTTATATTAGACCATTACCTACCATTTGTTCCTAGTGGGTTAAAAAATATTGAGTAGGAAAATTTTTGAGAGACTTTTGAAAATTAGAAATATGCTATTTTTTTTAAATTTAACTTTGGACCTTTGGTGAAGACAAACCATGCGTTGTCCCACCTGGGTCATTTGCCTCATTGGACATTAGACCCTTACCTACCATTTTCACCTATCTAGTGGGTAACAAAGGTTTGCCATAGGGAATTTTAATAGACTTTTAAAAATTAGGAGTAGGCATATTAGACCCTTTAGACCTAAGATCGGACCTTTGGTGAAGACAAACCATGAGTTGTCCCACCTGGGCCTTTTAGTCTATTGGACCTTAGACCATTACCTACCATTTGCACCTAGTGGGTAAAAAAGTCTTGCCGCAGGTAAAATTTTACACCCTTTTAAAAAAATGGGGATATGCTATTATTTTAAATTTAACTTTGAACCTATGGAGAAGACAAACATGCGTTGTCCCACCTGGTCCTTTTGGCCCATTGGACCTTAGACCCTTACCTATCATTTGCACTTAGTGGGTAACAAAGTATTACCGTAGGGAATTTTTGATAGACTTTTAAAAATTAGGGGTAGGCATTTAAGACCCTTTAGACCTAAGTTCGTACCTTTGGTGAAGACAAACCATGAGTTGTCCCACCTGGGCCTTTTAGTCCATTGGACCTTTAAAAAGACCATTACCTACCATTTGTACCTAGTGGGTAAAAAAGTATTGCCGTAGGTAAAAATTTACATCCTTTAAAAAAAATTGGGATATGCTATTATTTTAAATTTAACTTTGGACCTATGGTGAAGACAAACATGCGTTGTCCCACCTGGTACTTTTGGCCCATTAGACCTTAGACCCTTACCTATCATTTGCCCCTAATTGGTAAAAAAAATTTCGCCGTAGGAAACTTTTACACTCTTTTGAAAATTGTGGATATGATTTTTTTTTTTAATTTAGCTTTTATATAAGTCTTTCGTTAACTTACCAGAATGAAAAGGATGGAAACCAGATGCGTCGTCTGCGGTTGACCGTTACGAGTTGTCTCCCATATCGTCATTCTCAATCTACGGGTGCCATATCTTTCCATAATATTTGAAGTAAATTAAATCTATAGATTTTTTTGGCCAAAATTGGCGACTTTCCCCTATTTCGATTTTTCTCGATTTTTTATAATTATGTTTCTTATATTTATGTTACATTTCTCACTAATTCCGTAAAAAATAATTTATGTAGCAGTTAGTTTAAGGTATAACCATGGAATGATTGGACTATTGTTTGTGTGGATTGTATTGCTATATTGATTCAAGCCATGTTCCACTTATTTGTATAGAGTGTTCGTGTGTTGTGCTGTGAAACCCCTGTTAATTGTCAAAACAGGGTTGATCACTCGAAATATGTAAGCCCAACAACGTGTTATTTGGTTTCGGTTTTGAACATAGATTCAGGCCGCACGATAACATATAATAATATAGTTGATATAATCGACGTTATTTCGTTTGTGATGGTTAGTCACCTCATAAGAAATCGTACAATGTCGTCTTATTTCAAGTTTTTAATTATCTTGTATGAAGTGGATGTATTGTGTTAAATGCATTTAAAGTAATAATTACTTTTGTCCCTGAATAACCCACATAAGAAAACTTCACTCAAGCGAATCTCACGTAGAACTCATGTGAATCTCATTTCAAACGAGATCATATTTGTAACTTACGTGAACGAATTAATCATTATTGTACGTAAATCTTATCTGAAAGTCCCATGAATTGCATGTAAAAACCACGAGTGAAATTGATATGACTTTTAAAAAATAAAATGACATAGAATTATTAAGATTAAATTTAAATCACGTAAACTACCAACTTATTAAAAAAACACTTTTCATATTCATTTTTTAGGGGTCTCTGTGGCCGAGTATTCTAAGTAGTTTCTTCTGTAATCACTAGCCAGTCAACACTGAGGTTGTGAGTTCGAACCCCGCTCGAGCGAGTGAACTCGACTTAAATCTAATTTGACTAGAATTGTCAGTGTTCGTATCGAAGGTCGGTTGTTTTCTTCGAGCACTCTGGCTTCCTCCACCAATAAAAACTATCCACAACGAAATTGGTACTCAAAAGTGGCGTTAAAACACAAAAATCAATTTTTTTTTGGGATGTTTTAACTTGTTTTTATTTCAATAAAAGATATTAAAGATTTAATTATAAAACGGAGATGTGGTATGATTGCCAATGAGACAAAGGTGACAACTGTTCACAAGAGACTAAATGACACAGAAATTAACAGATATGGGTCTTTTTGTGAACTTACTTAAATTTCATTTGCCAAAACCAGCATTGATAAATAACATCGATATGGTAATGAACTAAACTTAAAGCCCCAGTCACACTGTCAAGTTTTACTACGTTTTAAAATTCTACGTTTCAACTACGTTTTGAACAAAAGTGTCCAGTTATTTTGAAAACTAGGTTTTTCTAGGTTTGTGCTACGTTTTTGTCCCGTTTTGCCACGTATTAGTACGTATAGACCCACGTTTTCGCCATGCATTGATACGTTTCGATACGTAGTAAGCACGTTTTGTTGCGTTCTGCTAAGCTTTGATACGTATTTTCTAGGTTTGTACTTCGTTTCAATTTTCGCTACATTTGTTGTTGAATTTTCAAAACATACGGGGCAGGTCTAGTTTTGAACAAAGGATCACTACGTGTTGATACGCTTCGTTACGTATATTCCCGTTACGCTACGCTTTCAAAACGTAGTAAAACGTAGCTCTTGAAACGTGACAGTGTGACTGGGGCTTTAATGATGTAAAGGAAATGTTAAGTTACGTTTTAATATTGATGGTCTTCCTTTTATCCGTAAATGTTTATCAAAAGAACGGTCAATTTTAATAATTCTATATCGTAAATGTACAAACAATGCATGACAATATTGAAATTATCATATACATTAGATTTTACGCATTAACAAAACAGCATGTCAATTCTATATAACATGCCGAAAAATGTCATTGTCTACATAATTTGTGCATTGTTCCAACAGTTCAAATCCTTATAGTCCCATAGCATTTAATTCTCTGTGTTCCTGACAGGTCGCACACAACGTACAAAATGCTACGGTCATGCAGTCACCACACATGCTACCCTACAATGTACAATTACAAAATACAATATTGATTCTTCCTTCGCTTTGATGACAAAGCCATGTTCTAATTTCATCATATTAAAGTTAAAAAGGAACCACGCCGGAGATCAAAATTATCATTGTGTTGGTATTGATCGCTGGGAAATAAAAGAAAAGAATCATTCTATCATTTATTTATTTTTGATCGTTAAATATTTGATTTCTATAACTCGTTGCCTTCTTATGTCAAAATGGCTGCATTTCGAAATTGTATTAATTGTCCGCTTTGAAGTACAAAGTACAAAACTTACATATAAGACTAGCGCTCAGTATAAAGATATTGACAAATATAATCTCCCTGAGTGTTAAAACTAATTTGTTGAAATATTAATAGAGCATGCCATGAACGAACTGTTTTCTAGGAATAAATATTTTTTCTTATTGAAACATATCATCCCGTACAAGAGGTACGTGTATGATGAATATCGGTTAAGGTACAAGTTGCAATTTTGTACAGGTTATTAACATACTATATAGGAAAATATCATTTCTATCGATCATCGCGGTGGGAAGTCGTCAAGAACACAGTATTTTTATTTAGGGGGTTCACTCTATACACGCAAATTTTTATTAGTCTTCACTTCAAGCATGTCAAGGTTAATCGAACAATTTTATTTAATAAATGATTTTTACATTTTTTTTTAATTTTTTTTTTACTTTTTACACCGAGCTCATGAGGGTTTATATCTGATCTTATTGATGTGTCCACAATTGTTATTCTACGTATTTCACCTGTATCGCAAATGGACAATTCCATTTTTATATCACATGACATTTCCGTGGGAAATTCTTCTATTGAGACCGTACGAATGGATGTAAATTTGGATTAATGCATATGTATTGTGAAATATATTGTTCTCTGTGTATATATTTTTGATAAATTGATGATCACATTTTCTACAACATAGTTAGATGTCAGGTTTGTACACATTTAGTCCCCATTTAGTCTCTTCTGTAGTCTATTATTCAAAACTGAAGCCAGTGAACTGGTAACGGGATACATGTGCTGCATAAACCCATCATACTGCAGGACATTTCAACCAACAAAAAACTATTGAATATTTTATCAGCTGACATATCTATTTTTATTTCATCTGATATCAGTCATACCAACTGATAGTCCAAATAATTATGACATCTTAAAAGGCTATTATATTTTTTTTCTTTGACGCCTTACTTCGACAGGAAGAAATAGCCTTCCAAGACGTCATAATTATTTGGACTAACCAACTGACAAAATCAGCGGAAACCGTGTATTCGTGAATTCTATGTCTTTCACCTGCTATGGACGATTCTCTATAACATTGTATTTTAGGGGTTTAAACTTTGAGTCGTACGTATGATAAATGTATGTTGGACAATTCCATATAACATTGTATGTTAGGGGTTGTATCCAGGTGTGTTGATAAGTCGTTATCCTAAGGCTATTTTTTTCTTATTTTTTTTTGTAGACTTAGCTTTCATTTTTTATTACCATGCATTGTCAAGCTTGGTAACTCATAATTGTTTCTCAGTAACTCAATGTACGATGCTGTCCCATACTGAACTTTCTGACCTTGTAACATGTACAAAAAATAGTGTACATGTTTTAACCATGATAACCTTTACAATGCTAAAATGTTATAACATGTACAAAATATTGCTTAAAAATGGGTTTAACCTGTACAAAATTTGAAAATTATAATAAAGCAGAATATACATGCAAGATTAAATTTTTTTAAATAATAAAGAACAATAACCAAAAGCAAAAGAAGAAACTTGACAAATGGCCACTAAAAGTTTACCCTAAAAAATATGTAAGAAATCAAATAACACTGACCACTCAACAAATCACAGTCTACTAAATCATGATACAATAGCAAAGGTTAAAGAGCGAAAAATTAAATAAGGCCAACTCATTTTTTAAAGTTCGCAAAAGAACTTTTAAATACTTGGGTACTGAGACATTCATATCATTGTATAAAACCATGGTCAAAACTCCTTTGGACTATGTTAGTTCAGTATGGTCTCCATACAAGAAAAACGATATTGATAAAATAAAAGGAGTCCAAAGAAGGGCAACAAAACAACTACCAGGTCTCAAAGACACAAGTTATCCAGAGAGACTAGTCACTTAAAAACTAGGCTTACCTACGCTATCATATAGGAGAATACGAGGGGATATGATTGAAACCTTCAAAACATTGTGTATGATACGTGTACCATGATCTACAATGCTGTGAGGCGAGTTATACTTGAACAGTAGCATGGTGGGACGGAGGATGCTTGGCTTGAAAATATTCTGGTGCACCGTTTTGGTGTACAACACAAATTTTTGTATTTATTTGCGACTTGCTGGTTTAAAAAATTTATATATCAGTAAATCGTTTCAGAAGCAATACCCTCACCAAACCGCTAGAAATGAACTTAATTAAAAAAATTCAAGACTTGTTTATTAATTTTTTACTTTCTCTCCGCTTCAATAGTACCCAATTCCCGGTGGCGATGATACACAGTGGTCATGCTCAAACTTGCTTCATTTAGCCATGTTAACATCACTTGAATTACATTTTTTGTAATTCAAGTACCATTGCTTCTGTTTCTAACCAACTTGTTTGTTCATTCTTGTCGGCTGAATCATGACCATTCAATTTAACATAAGTTTTGGTATTTGTGCCAGTACTAATATCAGTCTCTGACATTGTTTTGTCAGTTTCAGTGTCGGTATAAAGTTATCAGACTGTCTCGGTAAAAGGACCATCACTATCTGTATTATTGAATACAGAACAAGCTTCAAATACAGCTTCTAAGTCTTTTTCTGTTTGAATACCAGGTCAGAGAATACCGCATAATGCCGGTTTATTGACTAAATGTGTATTTCAAACCCCCCTTTTTTTTTAAAGTATTAAGTTATTATCAAACTTAAATATATGGACAATAACAAAAAAATGATGAAATATTATTAAGGTTAATGTAATAATAGAAACATATTTTTTTATTTTCAAATTTTGTACAAGTTAAAACCAATTTTAAGCAATATTTTGTACATGTTATAACATGTATGAAGTACTTTTGTACATGTTATATCTTGTATTTTTGCATTGTACAAGTTATAACATGACTTTATAGAAAATGTTTGTACATGTTATAACCTGTACAAAATCGCAACTTGTACACGACATATACACTTGACTTGTGATATTCCATTTAGCCGTTTATGTGTCGGTTGAATATTAATACCATATACACTAAACAAAAGATGTTCTTTTCGCGTGAATTTAGTATAATGGTACATATGTACACTAGACTGAGGATAGTCCATTCAAATGTATACTGAATACTAGAAAATATATACACTTAACATATATTACTCTATTAAGGTGTTTGCTGACTGCTTGCAAGGTATATACACTAGACTTGGGATATTCCATAAATATTACTTACAGTTAAATTAGAATTGTACATGACTCCTCAGAAGTTTTAAAACCCGATTCCATTCAAGACGTTTTTTATTTTGATTGTATGAACAAAATTGCAACACTTGTATTTCTTATTTACCCTGATTCCGCCAAGAGTCCTTACTCTAGTTCTGATTCCAATTTCTGCACACGGTACACAACAATTTGTACAGCAACTTTCCCCTAAGCGTGTTACAATCGTTGAGATTGCACAACAATAGCAAAAATATACAAACATACCTAAAATAAGAAATAACATTGATTGACCATTCGAAATGAACATACACATATCAATTTATTTAACTGAAAATGGTTATTGGTACTTTGGAGAACGATAAATATAGATTTTTACATTAATACTAGTAGATTATCAGATTTATCCAACTGAGAGAGCACCTGCGATCAATCTAAGTTTTGGTGATATTCACATTGTTAAGTCTTCTTTTTTTCTATGTAATGTGTTGTGTACTTTTGTTTGTCTACTTGTCGTTTTCGTTTTTGGTCATTTCGTTGTCCGTTTATTTTGATTAATGAGTATGAATGTCCCTATAGTATCGTTCGCCTCTCTGATAATATAACTACCGAAATTGAATAAGTCCATTTGAAACTTATGTACAAATAAATTTCTCTATTGATTATCATATATTTTCCACTTTTAGTAAACAAAATCTCTTCGAGTGCCTTCAATATTTCTGATTTTTACGATATACACTTAAAGTTTTCAATGTCTTACACCTGTATAGGCGACCTTATGGTATGGCCTTCATACAGTACCATCTGTCCTTATTTTACTGTTGTCTATGTTGTCGTAGTGTTATTTACAAGTTTTGAGTGCCAATGAGAAAACTCTCCCTCTAAGTCACAATTTGTAAAAGTAACCCATTTTATGTCAAAGTACGGTCTTCAACATGGAGCTTTACTCACACCGAAAAGCAAGATAAAACATACCCGCAAAATGACTAGTGCAGTCAAGCAGGAAAGCCATCAGTTGTGTGCTTTTTTAAAAATTCTATTCTGTTTGAACTTTTTGTAAGCGTTATCTCATTAATCCATATTTTATGGTTTTTATTGTAATCAAAAATTCAACCAAACTATTCAGATTTAGGCATTTAAAGGATAAAGAAATTAGAAGAATAACAAAAATATGGAAAGAAAAAAAGGACAGTCCTTAAAAAGGACAAAATCTCAAACACATCAAATGTATAGAAAACAACTGTCATATTCATGATAAGGTACAGGCATGTTCTTTCATAGTAAAGGGTTGCTTCAACCAGGTTTTATGGCTAGCCGAACCTCTCGCGCATATGACAGTCATATAAACTCAATCATATAATGTATATTGTCAACGAGCAGGTCAAGTATAATTCTAGTATATGACCTGATTTATTCAATACGTAATGTTAAATCCCATTAATCATGTTAATATACACAGGACCATTACCGTATTTCAATGTTAAATAGACGCCCGTGTTTACCACAAGTTCTGAGGGTTACATTTGAGATAAAGCTACAACAAATAATGAGACTGTGGTGATTTATTTCTGACGGTCTTTCTATTGTTTGTAGTTTGTTAGGGACATACAATAAAATCCACTTCTCTGACATATCCTTATATCATTTATTTATATGTCAAATGCAAATTGAACTCACATTTTCGAAACTTATCTTCCAATTTTTACAACTTACAATTTCCAACATCTGTACAACACTCGAAAAGTCCAGTTGACCATTCCCTGGTTCCATGTATAGTGCCGATTAGTAATGGATTTGTCTGTACGGTTGGTTGTTGGATGATCACAGTAGTTTGTTGTTGCTGTTGTTGATGTTGTGGCGGATGAAATTGTCCATGTCCGTCCATCATATGCTGTGGATGAGAATGTCCATGTTCTCCCGTCATATGCTGTGGATGAGACTGTTCATGTCGGTCCATCATTTGTTGTGGTGGAGGATGCATTTCATAACCTTTATTCATGTGACTATTGGCCATGGTATTATTCTAGGTTGTATCAAAAATAAAACTTATACACAGTTATCATATTAAACATATTCTATGTTTGGACTGGTAATGCGTCATTGATGTTTCGTCAGTAATGACCACAATCTCTTTCTATTTCTTCAAATGTGATGTTATGAACTAGATATATCGCCGTGATTGTCCTTACTCGGGTAAGGGACGACATCAAAAGATCGTTGTAGGATAAAAAAAACTTAAATCAAATAGTTTGGGGGTGTTTGGGGGGGGGGGGGGGTAGAACATTGCTGCAAGTTTTGTGAATCCAAAATCGATTTTTCAAATATCCATATAGGTAAATCAATTTTCCCCGAATTAAGTTAAGAAAGGGGGGGGGGGGGGTCAGTGGAAAAACTATGTGAATTAAGTTTTTTATCCTTCATTGAACTTTTGATGTCGTCCCTAACACGACGTTTTAGGGGTTTTGTAGACTGTTGTATGGTTGTGGTTTTTTTGCCATTTCATTGTCAGTTCCTCTTTTCTTCCTATAAGTTTTACTATCCAAGGGGTATATTGCGCTACTTATTTTAGTGACATGATTGAAAACAAAATTCCTATTAGATAAAAATAAACACTTAAATAAGGTACAAAACTGAGGCAAATATGGCTCTAGGAACAATTCATATTAGTTTAAAAAAAAAACAAGGTACAAAACTGAGGCAAATATGGCTCTAGGAACAATTCATATTAGTTTTAAAAAAAAACTGTGGTATGATTGCCAATGAAACACTTCTCCACAAGAGACAAAAAACGAAACAGAAATTAACAACTATAGGTCACTTAAAGGCCTTCAAAAATGAGAAAAGTCCATTCCGCACAGTCGGCTATAAAAGGCTCCGAAATGACAATGTAAAACAATTCAACGAGAAAACTAACGGCCTAGTTTATGTACAAAAAATGAATGAAACACAAATATGTAACACATAAAAAAAGACAACCACTTAATTATAGATTCTGTTCTGCCATTTACCTACTCTTGTTTTAATGTATTTATTCATTATTTGCTTCACAATTTTTGGTTCTAGCGTTTAGATAATGTTTGATCAAGAACGGCACTTACTTTTGTAAGATGAAACGACTCAACAAATTTCTGTTGCGACTTCGCATGTTCTTTATGAATAAAGGATATTCATAAAAAAACTTGACTTACAAAAATTTCTGAAATTTTTTGCAGACAAATTTTAAACAAGAGGCTCTCAAGAGCCTGAATCGCTCACCTTAAATTTTTTGCTTAAATCTTCCATGATTGATTATTTTGGTTTTTCAATTTATATAAATGGTTCTTCGATTCTGTCATATCTTCTTCAAAAGCAAAAACAAGAGTTGACAAACTGAAATGTCTCGTTTGTCTCGTGTTCATAATATAATTTATGATGAAAGTATAAAAACACATTGTATACCCCAAGCATTACATTATTGCTGTTTACAGTTTATCTACATCTATAATAATATTCAAGATAATAACCAAAAACAGCAAAATTTCCTTAAAATTACCAATTCAGGTGCGGCAACCCAACAAGGGGTTGTCCGATTCATCTGATATTTTCAGGGCAGATAGATCTTGACCTGATAAACAACTTTACCCCATGTCAGATTTGCTCTAAATGCTTTGGTTTTTGAGTTATAAGCTAAATACCGCATTTTACCAGTATGTTCTATTTTTAGCCATGGCGGCCATCTTGGTTGGTAAGCCGGGTCACCGGACCCAATTTTAAACTACATACCCTAATGATGATTTTGGCCATGTTTGGTTAAATTTGGCCCAGTTGTTTCAGAGAAGATTTTTGTAAAAGATAACTAAGATTTACGGAAAGTGGTTAAAAATTGACTATAAAGGGCGATAACTCCTAAAGGGGTCAACTGACCATTTCGGTCATTTGACTTATTTGTAAATCTTACTTTGCGGAACATTTTTGCTGTTTACAGTTTATCTCTATCTATAATAATATTCATGATAATAACCAAAAACAGCAAAATTTCCTTAAAATAACCAATTCAGAGGCAGCAACCTAACAATCGGTTGTCTGATTCATCTGAAAATTTCAGGGCAGATAGATCTTGACCTGATACACCATTTAACCTCTGTCAGATTTGCTCATAATGCTTTGGTTTTGAGTTATAAGCCAAAAACTGATTTTACCCCTATGTTTTATTTTTAGCCATGTTGGACATCTTGGTTGGTTGGCCGGGTCACCGGACACAATTTTTAAACTAGAAACCCCAATGATGATTGTTGCCAAGTTTGGTTCAATTTGTCCCAGTAGTTTCAGAGGAGAAGATTTTTGTAAAAGATAACTAAGATTTACGGAAAATGGTTAAAAATTGACTATAAAGGGCCATAACTCCTAAAGGGGTCAACTGACCATTTCGGTCATGTTGACTTATTTGTAAATCTTACTTTGCTGAACATTTTTGCTGTTTACCAATTCAGGGGCAGTAACCTAACAACGGGGTTGTCCGATTCATCTGAAAATTTCAGGGCAGATAGATATTGATATATTAACATTTTTACCCCTGTCAGATTTGCTCTAAATGCTTTGGTTTTTGAGTTATAAGCTAAAAACTGCATTTTACCCCTATGTTCTATTTTTAGCCATGGCGGCCATGTTTTTTGATGAAATGGGAATTAAAACACAAACTTTATTCTAGATACCCTAGTCTCGTCAATCAATCGGATGAAGTTTGGTTTGAATTGGTTCAGTAGTTTCAGAGGAGAAGATCTTTGAAATAGTTTACGACGACGACGATCCGACGGACGACGACGACGGACGGACGACGACTGGACGCCAAGTGATGACAACTAATAGGTTGCAACTAAACACCAAATAGTAATCAAAGGTACTAGGCTTAATAATTTAATGCACATGACGCACGTTTCGAATCGTCTAAATAAAACTCACAAATGACGCTGAAGACTGACTGCTATGCTAAGGAGTCTCAATCGAACAGTTTAAAGGTAGGAACTGAAATTTGTTTTTAGTAATTAGCAATATAAAGTACGTTATTTGTATATTTACAACTGACAATAAGAAGGAGATATTTATTAGATATTGATGGAGGCACAAAATATTCAACAACTAACCGTAAAATATCATCGGGAATTGAGTTTATCATCTTCAACACTATATATGTCAATTTATATAAATAACACAGTCACTTGTGGTATGCTTTCGATGACCGAGAGCCCAGCACATGTCTTTTGAATAATTCGATCGATACATTTTATTCTTTTATCTGCTGCTTGTAAATCATCATTTCATCTATAACACGATTCTGTAAGGTTGACTTCAGACATTTTCTCGTATATGCCTACACTATGAAACTCAATACGGTATGTTTTTTTCTCTCATTGTTGAAGGTCTTACGGTTGCCTTTAATTGCTTACATCCACTTAATTTAAACTTTGATTGATAGTATTCCCACATCTCTTTTTATATTCTAACTGTCATCACACCCAAAATCACAAAAAATAAACGCGTTTGCGACATTTATCATCAGTGGATTTTTTCAATTTGCAATACTCATACGAGCATTGAGTATTGTGCTGATTATAAATGTCATGTTTTCCCTCTAAGAGTAAACTCAATATTCAGTGAAGACCTCCATATACATACCTCTGCTTAGTTTTATCGATTGGTAATGAATTACTTTGAAGCAAAGTCCACTGTTTACATTTGTACCTGTATTGGACCCTCTTATTTGTAATTTGTTAAAAATAACCAAATCCATAATCTTCTGATACAAATGTAAGACACAGATTCACCGAATTATCTGAAGGACATATATGATAAACATATTTGTGAATTATCTTTTTTACTGCATCTGCTCTAGCATACATTTTTATCAGAAAATGTCAAGAGTTTGTGTACATCTAGTGAAAAAGCTTTAGGTGAATGTCATAATTTGTTCAGACTGAGTCTTTGGGTTTGATGTTTGCTATTAACCTTCACTCATTTGGTTAGATCTTTAAACGTTCGTTATCTGTATTGATTCACGTTATTCTCGCTTCTGCATATAGTTTCATACTATAAGATTTTGAAAATTATATAAAAAAAATGGATTTATTTATTTGACGTGCGCTATTATACGGCTGGTATCTTTGAGTAGTTCCTCAGCGGTAGATTACTTAAAAGTGTGTTTAATCAACCAAACATCTTAACTGTTGTGTCATTTCTCATGCCTTCTTTCTTTTGAAGCACTATTATTTATCTGACATACGCTATTAGAATGAAATTCAAAACAGTGTGGCTGTGGCCATTGATTGACACATTAAATTCATCCATGGGACAATTTAGATGAACGTTTGTATCATGTAACGACCATTGCTCACTGTGTACTTTTTAAAGACACTTAAACTATGGGGTCACCAAAGGTTCTCAACACCTTAATAAAGTAATTCGAAAAAAATAATCAGAAATAACACGATGTTTTGATTTATATCAATTAATATATAAATCAAAACATAAAGGTTATTTCTGATTAATTTTTCGAATTATTTTATAATTAAAGGCATTAAGAAACCTTGGTGACCCCACAGTTTAAATGTCTATCGTAGGTACGTCGTGAACAGTGGTCGTTACAGACAAACGTTCACGTAAATTGTCCCAGTCAATGGATGAATTTAATGTGTCAATCAATTGCCACAGCCACACTGTTTTGAATTTCATTCTATATGGCTGGTATCTTTAAGGAGTTTTTTTTTTACCACAACTGTGTTATTGCCAATGCCATGCGAAGTTCTGTAGTGGGCGTATAACAAGCACTGCAATTTTTTGATATATCTATCTTCTGTAAATTCATTTTTGATAAAATTATGAAATTTTTCGGAAAACTGATTTCTTTTTAACCAATGGTTAATATTACATAACACATATTTGGCAATACTATTTCGGTATTTTGGGATTTTAACGATCTTCCACTTCGTATTGACTCAAACTATTTAAGTTGAGCACCACTAAAAAAGTAAGGTTCTTGTGTTGAGTTATTTTTATGTTTTTTTTTTAAAGAAGAAAAGGGGATAGGGTATTGACATTGTCTACAAATGATGGTCTTCGCACGTTGCACAGTCGAAAGCAAAGGTTGTATTACAAATTATAAATAATAGCCTCCGTATTTGAAATGATTCAATTCGAGCGCTTCAGATACAACTAAACCAACACTTTCGCATGGCATTGCATTGGCAAAAACACAGTTGTGGTAAAAAAAAAAACTCCCTAAAGATACCAGCCATATAATAGTGTATGTCAGATAAATAATAGTGCTTCAAAAGAAAGAAGGCATGAGAAATGACACAACAGTTAAGATGTTTTGTTGATTAAACACACTTTTATGTAATCTACCGCTGTGTAACTACTCAAAGATACCAGCCGTATAATAGCGGACGTCAAATAAATGACTTTGTTGAGGACTAGAGACTTTCTATCTGTATTAACACACGATCGAGACGTGTGTATTTTTGACAAATTCAAAAGTCTGAATTGGAACATAACGGAGGGGTAAGGTATTAATTAACACAATCACTTTTCCAATAAATCCACAAAGAGGTCATCAACTTATGGCAACAATAAAAAACCATGTTGGATGTGTGCTGATTGATAGTTTAGTCTTTGATTTATTTATGTATTATTGTCATTTTGTTTATTTTCTTTGGTTACATCTTCTGACATCAGACTCGGACTTCTCTTGAACTGAATTTTAATGTGCGTATTGTTATGCGTTTACTTTCCTACATTGGCTAGAGGTATAGGGGGAGGGTTGAGATCTCATAAACATGTTCAACCCCGCCGCAGTTTTGCGCCTGTCCCAAGTCAGGAGCCTCTGGCCTTTGTTAGTCTTCTTTTATTTTAATTTTAGTTTCTTGTGTACAATTTGGAAATTAGTATGGCGTTCACTATCACTGAACTAGTATATATTTGTTTAGGGGCCAGTTGAAGGACGCCTCCGGGTGCGGGAATTTCTCGCTACATTGAAGACCTGTTGGTGACCTTCTGCTGTTGTTTTTTTCTATGGTCGGGTTGTTGTCTCTTTGGCACATTCCCCATTTCCATTCTCAATTTTATTTGATGCATGTTTTTTTTTAATTACAGTCGACTCTCGTTATCTCGAAGTCAGTCGGACCAGAGGAATATTTCGAGACACCCGTAGTTTGACTCAAACGAATACTATAAGTATGACAGACCAAGGGAAACAACTCTTGCTTAGCTGGGTAAGGCTAAAATAAATCCCGGAGGAAATGTTTCAGGGATCGATATTCTGTTCTGAGATCGATGTATCTTTATGTAGTCGTGTTTTATGATTATAATAAAATTGTGTTTTTTTAGGTTGTCTCTCTATTTTCTTTGTACACTAACTCATTTTCTTGTGGCTTCTCATCGATATTATGTTCTGAGATCGATGTATCGTTATGTAATCGTGTTTTATGATTATAATAAAATTGTGTTTTTTTAAGTGTTTCTCTCTTTTTTCTTTGTACAATAACTCATTTTCTTGTGGTTTCTAGTCGACAGTATAATATTTTACATTGGTACATAATAAAAATACGATATGTATTCAATAATCCTCACATCAGCACTAACAATAGAAACAGTTGTACAATAATAAACACATATCTTTAATTAAACACAGATAGTTTTGAAAAATGTTAATGTCTTTTAATCATGTTTTGACGACTCAGCTCTCTGGAAGAAGATAGATATGTCACTTTGCTTAACACACAAACTGTGGAGGTGGTGTTTCATCACAAAAGAGTTAACAAAGTTCAAGTGAGACATTGTGCTGTTCGAATTCTGAACGGTCTCGAGATGAGCATTTTTAAGCAGCAAACACGGAGTTCATTGGTCTTAGAGGAGGTACTGGTTCATCTTCGTATTCACTCTAAAAATGTATATTAAAAACAATGTAATTGGCTTTGAACTAGCTGTTTGTAACTGCAAGTTCAAAGTCAGGAGCCTGTTATCCAGTGGTTGTCGTTTGTTGCTGTGTTACATATTTGTTTTCCGGTTTTTTTTTTTGTAGATTTGAAAATTAGGCCGTTAGTTTTCTCATTTGAATTGTTTTAATTTCTAATTTCGTTGCCTGTTAGAGCTAGTAAACGTTGCGGTAAGGCTTCGCTCATAACTGAAGGCCGTACAGTGACCTATTGCTCTTATTTCTGTTTCGTTTGGTTTTTTGTTGAAAGTTGTCTCATTTGAAAAACTGATGTTTGCATATGAGAGCTTTATTGTAATACAAACTTAAATGCTCATTCTTTAGTTTTCAATGTTGCGATTTGTGTACTGTTGTTCGTCTGTTGGTGATTTTATTATTTTTAGCTATGGTGTGTTCAGTTTTTAGCTATGGCGTGTTCAGTTTTTAGCTATGGCGTGTTCAGTTTTTAGCTATGGCGTGTTTAGTTTTTAGCTATGGCGTGTTCAGTTTTTATCTACTCTTGAGTTTGATATCCCTTTGGCCCACTTCAATTGAACGAAACTAGTAAAATATCTTACTTGAAGATATGTACTGTCATAGATGCACTACTTTTGAATGATTGCTTCACTTGTTCATGAAAGAAACCAAAAGTTTATCGTTACAAAGTTGACCTCAGCTTGTTTTTTGTTCCACCTATATGTCCTATTTTGAATATACATTTTTTTGTTCGTAACTCCTGACATGTTCAGCTCTTTTACATCATTGACTTTTCTGGTTTTATCGTTTTTCTTCATGCAGGTTAACGCGGAAAAGCTTAAAATGATAATGTAGAACACATGATTCAAAGGAGTAGGTCCGGTAAGGACTCATTTTTGCCTCAAATGTCAGTTTCATCTGAAGAAAGATTTTGACCACTTTTTAAACACTTAAGTGTCTATTTCACTTGATTCAATTAGTTTATGTGAAAGATTTTAACTGATTAAGTCATTAAAAACGATCCGATTGAAGCTCAAATATGAGAAATCTCTCAAATATGCCAAAAAACGTCACTTTTCAGATTGTTTTTGTCAAAAATGAAAGTGGTCGCATCCGTGTTCATCCACAACCTTTATATATGTTATGTATTATCATAAAATACAACTTACATTGCAATATTAAGGATGAACACGAATGCGGCCACTTTCGTTTTACACGGAAACCGTCTAAAATTTAACTAAAATGATAGAATTTTGAAGATTTCAGTAATTTAGCATGACTTAATGGTGCTACAACCCGATATATGTGCATTGTATTGTCAAAAAAACAGCCCATATTTATGTAGCAGAAGCATTCAACTGTCCAATAAATAACTAAAAGTTTACATTTTAGCAATTTTGTAAAACTGTTATATTTTTGGGCCAAAAAGGGGCCTTACCGGATCTACTCCTTTGTTAAATGTTTTCATTCACCCACCTTTAGATTCAATGGTTGACGTTGTTGCTGTGTTACTTATTTCTTTTCCAGTCATAATGTTTTCATCACGTTCTTGATACAGAGAGAATACTTCAAATAAGTTTATATGACAGCGAAGATGATAAAAGATTTCAAATTGTTAAATTCCCGTCTTTCAGTAGTATCATTACATATTTGCCATCACATTGTGTTAATGTATTCTTCACACAATTTGCACGTGCCAAGTTATAGACTTGCGTTTTTGCACATGTCCCAAGTCGGGAGTCTCTGGCCATTGTTAGTCACTTACGATTTTTAAATTTTAGTTCATTTTTATGTTTTGGAGTTTATTGTGACGTCCATTTTTATTGAACTAGTACAACTTTGTACCCAGAGGCCTGCTGTGGACCACCTCCGGATGTGAAATATTCTCGCTGTGTTGAAGACCAATTGATGGCATTCGGCTGTTGTCTGCTCTTTAGTCGGGTTGCTGTCTCTTTGACATATTCCCAATTTTTTTCTGAATTGTATTGTTGATGGTGACCTATAATTAATTTCTGTATCTTATGGTGTTTTGTGAAGAGTTGTCGCATTTTCATTCCTACCAAATCTGTTTTTTAAAGTCTATTGAATTAAATTTTTTGTAATCACTTAATAAAAAAAAACCCAGTTAATACCTAGATTTACTCTGTGAATACGTACACCGTTCTGTAACCAGACATAGACATATTGTATGCATGGATGGGACTAAACCAATATATTATAATTCGGTTTTTATTTAGAATCAATACATACATGTTAGCTATATTTTTTAGATACAAATAAGTGTCAATTTATTTTAAAACAAAATACATTTAGCATAATCAGCAGTTTTGTATTCACAGGAAGCATGATAGGACAAATAATGTTGAGCCATATAGTACTTCAAATATCCAAGCAAGTCCTTTGGTCCTAGTACAATCAATACTACCGTTTTATATTCCCATAGAACATAGTTCTCGTTGTTCCTGACAGGCTGCGCACATTTTACAAAATGTAACGGCGATGCAGTCGTCACATATTGAACCCTGAAATGATAATGTATTACTACAATTCCAAAGCAAAACTTCTCAAACAAAGATTTTTTTTTTATCATTTTTTCATTTATTTAAATCCAATCAATTTTTTATCATTTTTTTCATTCATTTAAATCCAATCAATGTAAGGAATGTCTAGGTTAGATATTTAATATATATGTCACATTAAGAACGCCAGTTCGATATCTACAATGTACTGGATATCAGGCTAAGTAATGTCTATCAACGTATGTGTCTGATTTCACAAACTATTGATTTAACAAAAATTGTAACATTAACATATGTAGCTACGAATATATGCTTTTTATTGTTTTTTATAGTGTGTTCTTGTGTTGTACTGGTCGACGTCATTGGTTTTCTCGTTTCAACTGTTTTGTCATTTGTCATTTCGGAACCTTTTATAGCTTACTATGCAGTATTTGCTTAGCCCGTTGTTGAAAGCCGTAAGGTTACCTATAGTTGTCAACTTTTGTTTTTCTGAGTCATTGTGTAGAGTTTTATCATTTACAATCAAACGTAATCTTCTTTTTATATTGACTTACCCTAATTCCACCAAGTGTCCTTATTCTGGTCCTGATATTAATGTCAGCAGCCGGTACACAACCTGTCAGGCCACGTTCGCCTATTCTTCTTGAAAGGTCTTTGATTGTCAAACAATAACAAAAAAAGGTGAACACACCTACAATGCAAAAACACATCATGTTCATTTTTTAAAATGTAAATGTTATATGTGTTGTAGCTTTTTGTAGTTTTTTTTTATGATACACTAAACTACAAAGTTATAATGTTGTCAATTTTCAGGAATATAACTTTCCGAACCTTGGAGCTAGGGTATTGTAAAGGTTTCTGAATTTTAGTGAGTTTATTTTAATCCTCACGATCTTGATAATCCGATTCATCGTCAGAGGTAGGATTGTCTTCCTTTCACTACTTTATAATTATGATAAATATTTAATGTATTCCTAATCATTGAAATCATAATAACTATGTAATTTAGTTAAAAAAAATATGAAGGGATGATTTCAACTCAACCACTTGGAAGACTTGATTTAATAGCTTCCTTGTGAGCAACAACTTTTTATGAAGAAAATATTGATAGGCATAACAAGCACCAGCATAGTGATCAATTAAGGGGATTTATATCCTCCGTATAAAGTCGTTGCATTATAAAAAGATGATGCGATGTATAATATATTAAAAAAAGACGAAGGACTAGCACGTATATACCTAATAATGAATAATGTAAGCATAATCTTTTCAGGGGGAAATGAAAGATGCCAGGAGATGAATAAAGGCAACAGTAGTATACCGCTGTTCAAAATTCATTAATCGATTGAGAAAATAAACAAATTCGGGTTACAAACTAAAACTGAGGGAAACACAGAAAATATAAGAGAACAGAGACACAACAGAAACTGAACACTTAAATGTAACACACAGAGAAACGAACTATAATATAACAATGGCCATTTTCCTGACTTGATACAGGACACTCAGTCTCTTGCCCGAAACATCAACATTTCAGTTCACTCCATCGTAATTGGAGGTACTTAGTTGTTGGTAGAGACATTTGCAGACAACAGTTCTGATTTGTCCTTTTGACACGGGTTTGTCAAACTGTTTATGCAGAATTATATTGAATATGTAAAGACATGAAAAGACAAGTAGATCGTATACTTAGACTTTCCCCCATAAGTTTAATACTTACTGTTTCCCATGCCGTTACAAACATCTAAGAGTCCACTTGACCACTCTCTGGTTCCATGTATAGGACCAATAAGTAATTGATTTGTCGGAGCACTTGGTTGGTTAACGATCACCGTGGTATTTTGTTGCTGTTGTTGGGGCTGAAACTGACCTCCCATCGACTGTTCTGGGGCAGTGTTCATTTCGGCCATAGTTAAGTTTTTTTAATCTGAAAAAAAGGTACAGTAATACAAATACTCTATATTTGGTATGAGTAACATATGGTTTTATTGTCGAGCCTTCGACTTTAGTCGAAAAAGCGAGACTAAGCGATCCTACATTCCGTCGTCGTCGGCGTCGTCGTCGGCGGCGGCGTCCACAAATATTCACTCTGTGGTTAAAGTTTTTGAAATTTTAATAACTTTCTTAAAATATACTGAATTTCTACCAATCTTGGACAGAAGCTTGTTTATGATCATAAGAAAGTATCCAGAAGTAAATTTTGTAAAAATAAAATTCCATTTTTTCCGTATTTTACTTATAAATGGACTTAGTTTTTCTGTGAGGAAACATTACATTCACTTTGTGGTTAAAGTTTTTAAAATTTTAATAACTTTCATAAACTATCCTTGATTTGTACCATGGACAGAAGCTTGTTTATGATCATAAGATAGTATCAAGAAGAAAATTTTGTAAAAATAAATTTCCCCTTTTCCGTATTTTACTTATAAATGGACTTAGTTTTTTTGCCAGAAACAAAAAATTCACTCTGTGGTTTAAGTTTTTAAAATTTTTATAATGTTCTTAAACTATCCTGGATTTCTACCAAACTTAAACAAATGCTTGTTTCTGATCATAAGATATTATTCAGAAGTAAATTTTGTAAAAAAAAAATCACTTTTTCCGTTTTTTACTTATAAATGGACTTAGTTTTTCTTCCAGTTAACATTACATACAGTCTGCAGTTAAAGTTTATAAATCATTTATTAGATTCATAAACTATCCTGGATTTTTTTTTACCAAACTTGGAAGCTTCTTTCAATCAAAAGACAGTATCGAGAGGGAAATTTTATTGATGTTTTTCCTCATTTTTGTTGAGTCTGCGATTAACAGCAAAAGTAGGCGAGACACTGGGTTCCGTGGAACCCTTACAAATTTTTGTCCAAATTATCAAATTCACCCGGACAGTAAATTCCTGATTTGTCCATCAAAACCCCTTATATATTTCACGAGAATCAATTAGATGTAATTTCTGAGAAAGCCGTCAACAGATGTCGCTGCGCTGAAGAAAAAAACAGACGAAAAACGGATGTGATAGGAAGTCGTGAATTTGCGAAAGTTTAAGAAACCCAACGTTTCACGAGCGGTATGATGTTATAAGTTTAAAAAGTATTTGAAAAATATAGGAAGTCACAATAATGTATCTTTGAAAGGAAATTCAAGCCATTAAATAAACTCATTATATATAATAGGTTTGATCAAGACGCGCGTTTCGCCAGAACACACATTTTATATAATTAATTGTAATGATACACATCACAACAACAAAGAATCTGATCGTGCATATATTCTACTGTTACATAATGCCAAAGTTTAATTTACAGTCTTCGGAACAGCTACATGTATTTTTTTCATTTCGATTGTTATTGACAAATTTTGAACTCGGTAAGAATTGTCACATGCCTAGTTTACTTAGGAAAAATAAATTTGGCAAGTTAATTTTGATATCCTGAAACATGGATAACAGAACTTTGGTGGTCACATGACGTTAACATTCGTTGATAACACACGAGCGAGCTCAATTTCAGTACACACACAATTTCATAGGCCCTGCAGGGACTCGCAATATTGGTTTCTGAAATATTTTCTGCTTTTGATCAACACAGCTCAGAAATATGCCATTGAATTAATAAAATCTGCTATTTAAGTGGTTCATATACCATGTTCATGACTCACTGGTGTACTTCTTTTAGTACACAAAATTATAAAATAGGAACAAAAGTTTTATTAAAAATTTCACAGATATTCTGAATTCAGCACATTATGCATATAAGAATAATATATAAACCTCTCAATTATATTCCTAAATCAGTGCATACTGTTTTGGAAAGTCTAGGTGTAAATGAGTATGATGTGTTAGCATGTTAGGTTTTGTTCTGAATGACGTGAATCGAGTGTAAACACTCAAAGATCTGGCGTATCATGAATAAAAGACAAAAGAAAAACAATACAATAAGAGTCAAATCTTTATTTTAAAAACATCAAGTTTATCTCAACTAATCTTCCATATCGACCTGTTTATCAAGATGGTATTGAGTTTGTATTACTGTTTTTCTTAGTTCCTGTCATCTCTATCTTTAATTTTTGAAAAGAGGCTTCCCTAAAATTCAAGGTACTCATATGGCAATAATATTGGTATATAGCTATTATGTACCAAAATATTTCTTACTAGCGTTTCTTATATTAATATTTCAATTGAATTTATTTTAATTTTATTTGTATTATTAATTCCACCCATCTTATTGCACAAGACTTCCCTTCCCCTATACGTGTTAATAACCAACAACAGAAGCTAGCCGTACTAAATGTGACAGGGCTTTCCTAGTATGGATTGAAGTTATTATTTCTAAACGAGGCTTAGATTATTAGATTGATTAGGATTAAGTATTGAAATTTCCAAAACAAGGCGTCCTTTTCCTTGTGACATGGACTGCACGGTCTTATGAATGAAATAATAATAATCCACTATTTGCTGCATGAGAAAATCCCTGTACCATGAAAGTCAGGTATACATAAAGGCAACAGTAGTATACCGCTGTTCGAAACTCATAAATAATATATAAGTTGTTATACATTCGTTTGAAGTGTTTGAGCTTTTTGTCATTTGCTTACGGGTTTTCCTCGGATTCGATATTTTTAAATCATACCAGTCAGGATTCTACTTTGTCAAAATTACCTCCCCATTACGCCAGTTCATTTTTAAAATCGTAGAAACGGAAGCCATTGTAGGGATGACGCGCTGCTAATTTTGCTCTTGGAAACCGATAAATTTATCACCATTACGATCTTTATATGTCAGTTGTATTTTAAAAGACAAATGTATCAACTAACTAACGAGCATCAGTTAATGATCTTGTCTGCATTTATTCAACTTAAAACTATTGTAAAATCGGTTGTTAGGTGGAATTTTCAAAAATTCATAAACATTTAAAAAAAAATCTAATTAAATATTTCGTGGAAGGGCAGACTAGATTTTTTTAGTGGTTGAAGACTATAAACCCTAGTTATCACACACAACAAATTAGAATTTTTCGAAGATATGCATTTTCATCATCCAACTTGAAAGACTGTCGTCAAGAACTTTTAGTAAACTATTAGCTATTCGAACACACCTACTCTGTTTTTGTGATTCATTAGATAGGTATTTCACTTGACCCATATATTTCATCTTTTAGTACTGTGATTTTTTTATGTTATTTAGTCAACCTATAGATTTGATATATAAAATGATAGAATCTGAATCGAGACGATGTATGAAACATTCTTGCTTTGTGCGATATCAAGACAAAATATTCAACTCAAACACGCCCTAACACAAAAGGTGCACTCGATTTTCTCATTTCGATACAATTGTTACCCATTTTTTGAAATTTTTTCTTGAGTAACATAATTGAAGGGCAGACACGAAAATTACTGAACTAATATATTTATATGTTTTCCGTCCGTGGTAATTTTTTTTTGTAAAAATCGGAGGTTATGCATTTTCTACATCCAACTTGAAAGATACCCATGTCGTCGACTTGATATCTAATTGTTCTGCTTAACTATGTACTAGATAAATTGAAAATTTATGCAAATAGTGTTTTTGAAATAAAACACTTCGTAATTGAAAAGAAAATTGTCATTTTATTTGTTTCTATTAACTTTTAAAAATGTTGTCACTATAGTAAGTAAACATTTCAGTAAGCATTTATCACCTTCTCTTACAAAGAGCTTCGATTTTTTTGTTCTATTTCAACCGGTTTTCCACCTGATACTCATCCGTATTTTATCAGATATCAGATAATATGCACACATCTTTTTCCTACAAAAATGCTTCCCTATGTTCACACAATGTGTATAGCAATGACCTTCAATTTAAATAAACAAAACTTCCTTATTGTTCTGATTTCTGTTCTATTACAGAAAATGCCAGCGTTTTTACATATTAATTAAATCCTGACACTTGACAACAATCATCCAAACTACCAACAAACCCTGACATTTTGTAAGATTCCTATATATATTTGATATACATGGGCTGATTCAGAAAAGTCTAAACTATATTAGATATTATATAAAGACAGGTAGAGACTGCTCTTATCTTGTCGTTGTAACTTCATGTAGTTATGATGAACAAAAAACTTATGTTAAGAAGGCAATGCAAGGACACTTTTATTACAGGAGAAGTTGAAATGAGTTTAAGTAGGCTAAAACTCATATTAGAGCCATTCACACTTTTACTTACAGGATGACTTAGTTGAAGAATGAGAATTCTAATTTAAGAAGATAACAAATATCGAATGAGTTTTCAATCTTCATAATCAATATAAGTTGACTCAAAATGCATGGTTTTCATCTTAAGTTCTTTTCAAAAGTGACACAAGATGATTAGGGGACAATCAAATTTCATTTGTGTAAGAAAATTAACAAGTGCCTATTTTGTTTTATTCACACGTCGTTGTCAATATTATCGACTTTGATGCAACAGTCATATAAGTGAGAGGTAAAGCTAGCTATATAACCGGCTTCATTCCACCATTTTCTACAAGTGAAAATCCCAGTACCTAGTCAGGTATATGACAGCTTTCCTTCGTTGTATGTGTTTGAGCTTTTGATTCTGTTATTTTATTAGGGACTTTCCGTTTTGCATTTTCTCTAAGCTCTGTATTTTTGTGAAATGAATTCTTACAACACCATAAGAAAAAAAAGACCAAAGCCGAACATGTGAAAAAATACTGCTAGAAAACTATCGCCGTAGCAATACAACAAAACACGAGTTTATTACCGTCTCTTATTGTATCTGATATGCAATTTGACTGGTAACCATGTTTAACTTCTAGCTAAATCAGCATTTATCAACAGCGGTCAAGTTATCTACGTTCAAATCGATATATGGGTTTTTGAATCCCCAGTAAATGGTGGCAAACTATTCATATCTACGTATATGAAAGTAGATATAACATGCATCCTTGTTTTGTAACTAATGCGATAGTCAACCAACAAATAACATATTTTCTAAGTCTCACTTTCTGTTTGATCAATATCAAAGGCGTCTTCTATTTCTTTCCTTCCTTCTTTGCACAAACAACTCAAAATGTTATGTTTATATATATTTACATATTGTTATTACAGCTACGGCTATCCTTACTGCTTTTTTGTTTAAAATGAAATACCCTAAATTAGGGACAGTTTCACAACAATACGAAAATATTTAGTACACATATGTGCATATAATTATAGGATGCATAACATCTTTATTTCGTGTTATTTTTAAAACGTTGAAAAAAGGTGAAAATATTTGAGGAAAAAAATACCAACAACGAAAAACTATTCCAATATTCGAACAATTGATGTCTCTGATAGAATATATGAAATTTCCTGATTTAAGAGGATAAGAAATTTTAAGATTCTGCAAACCCTTTCAAATGATATATGGTAGCAAGCGGATATCTTTATTGTATTTTATACAAATAAAGGGTGATATTTTGCATATATGTATGGCAGATAGACTGAATATTTAAATGCTTTCATGTCACGCGTTGTAGCATATTTAGTGTAGCTAAACAAACTCATTCTCCTCTATCGAATTATCTGAGAAAATAACACATCGAAGCCTATGTCATTAGTACATTTCTTTATAATTAGAAGGGGTCTAAGTAGGTTTACGCATTGTTGTGTATATAGGCATGACGTCGCCGTCGTCGTCCGAATATATTTTACATTTTCAGTGCAGAAAACGACATAAATCATACGTTGTTGTCCCATGCAGCCATGTTGCTTGCTACATGTGTTATTTAAGACACGTCTACTCACTGGTAGAGGAAAGAGGCGTGATGTAGTATTGGCACTAACATCTCAAAATGGACCACAGTATTAAAAATAATATCACTGAAAAAATGACGCCGAGGTAAATTAAAAACAAAACAGTACCTTATTAAAAGGCAAAATCAAACGCTTATCATACAAATGTCTTATACCTTGGACTTGGTACGGGCATTATCTTATGCAGAAAACTGTGGTTTAAACCTGTTGTTAAAGCTAGTTAAACCTATCACGTGTATGACAGTTTACAACGATGGGTGAACAAAACAAAAATTATAGGCTTAAATGTCAAAATAGGAGTACAGCAATCAACATTATGTTATATTCTTGATTACTATAAAAACTAATAGATATTTAACAACGAAACGCAAGATTGCATATGGACAAAACACTGGAGTGAAAAAGAAAGACTAAAATACAAAAATAGTACAGAGCCACGTCAAATGGATATCACAAAAAATCGACTAAAGTAAAAATAATATTCATAAAGACAAATAACAGAATACTGTAAAACGTTCATAAGATAATAAACAACTACAGTACCCAGAATCTGTACTTCAATACCATCATGTATTATTTGTGAAGTTGATACGGAATATCAACAAACACAGTATTGGTACCTTTAAATATTTCGTATTGAAATTAGTTTTGTTCTCTTACTGTACTACTGATTATAGTAACTTTTAAATTTCTCATTTTGATTAAAAAAATAAAATGTAAACCTACGAAGATTTGAACTCAGTCAAGGATATGACAAGTTTATTTCAATAGTTCCGTTGAGTGACAGCGTTTAATTTTGTTTTTAAGATACTCCTTTTTTTTTCAATTTGCCAGGAGTTCACGGAATTCTTGGTTTTATTTTTTTTTTTACGTTTCCGTTATATGAGTTAGTCAAACTATTTAATGTGTAATAATTTTTGTGAATAAAATCAATAGAAATAACAAACGTCTTATAATATATGCTAAACGCTGTGTAAAATCAGATATTTACATGATTTAAAGAGTTTTGCAGATTTGTGATTAACAACCACTTCAACAAAACTTATATTACACAATTAGTTTCAAAAATATTTCTATGAAAAAAAAATTCAAATTTGTTTAAAGAAAATAAAATGTTCGAAGATTACACTACCAAACATTTGATTTGTTTGATGAAAAACCCAATAGTAACCTGGAAGACCTAATTATATGTACCAATTTCTTATCAAAAGAAATATAAGTTGTAAATGATTTTGATTAAGAAATAAAGCGTTTGCTTTTTGGGTTCCGGTAACTACTCAATTCCAACTGCAAAACACAGTAAATATTCTTTCCATGAGTTATGTTACTTGCTACCTTGGTATATTCTTTTTTGAAAATAATTCATTCATTATCTTTTAATGTTCTAATGACAGTTATCTAGTTATACTAGTATTAAACATATTTTTTTTATTTATGCTGATAGAACTCATGTGCATTATATCACAATCTAAAATTGGTTGAAGAAAAGTTGTTGCTAAATGCGGTGAACTGTAAGACGTTCACTGCACAAATTCTTATTTTGTCTGCGAGTGTTGGTTTTTAGCATCGAATATTGGCTTCATAAAGCTTCATAAAGTTTGCATGAGACAAACTTAGGCATATGTACGTGTATACCAAAAGGCAAAACACATACACATGGTTGCTCATTATAATGTTACCCTAATCATAGAGAGTACAATACCACTATTTTATCACATGCACATACTTAACTTAAAGCTCGACTGAAAGAACTCGTCAGCTTATGTTTCTTTAACAAAAAGGACACTTGACATTTAAATATCTAGTTTTGGGCTGGAATTCAGCTTACTTTGTTAAAAATCATACAGAGTCAAGGAAAAAATATACCGACGAGGATATCACTGCCATGCAGGACTTTTTAATTGACAACATATTTGTTGAATTTGGAGGTTTGGACTTCCAACAGACTATTGGAATCTCAATGGGTACCAATTGCGCTCCTTTTAATTGCAGATTTGTTTTTATATTCCTATGGAGCAGAATTTATCCAAGGGCTTGTACAGAAAGGAGAAAAGAAATTAGCCCAGTCTTTTAACTTCACCTTTCGGTATATCAATGATGTACTGTCTCTTAATAATAATATATACAGTGATCACTTACATTTAATATATCCAAGTGAACTTGAAATTAAATATACTACCGACACAGATAAATCTGCTTCATATTTAGACCTTTTTCTCGAAATGACTACTGATGGTAGGTTGAATACCAAAATTTATGACAAACGCGATGATTTTAATTTTCCTATCGTCAACTTTCCATTTCTGTGTAGCAACATCCCAGCGGCACCAGCATATGGAGTATATGTGTCTCGATTGATACGTTACTCTAGAGCTACATGTAACTCAAAGTACGCTGATTTTGTTGAACGAGGAATACTGCTTTCTCAAAAGTTGCTAAGACAGGGCTATGAATCAATCAAATTAAGGTCAACACTCAAGAAATTTTACGGTCGCCATCATGAGCTGATTGGCCATTATGGCAAAAGAGTGTCAGAAATCATATCTGATATTCTTCCTCAGTCATAATAACCTTCCATCATTACCGGACTGAACAAAGAAATAACACGACGGGTGCCGTATACGGTGCAGGAAATGCTTACCCTTCCGGAGCACCTGATTTCACTCCCGGTTTTAGTGGAGTTCGTGCTGTGTCTTAATTATTATTTAAACTGTTGATGTAAATGTCCTTTGGTTTTTGTGAGTTTTATAAAAAAGAAGATGTGGTATGATTGCCAATGAGACAACTGTCCACAAGAGACCAAAATGAAACAGACATTAACAACTATATGTCACCGTACGGACTTCAACAATGAGCAAAGCCCATAACGAATAGTCAGCTATAAAAGGCCCCGATAAGACAGTATAAAACATTTCAAACGAGAAAAGTAACGGCCTTATTTATATAAAAAAAAATAACGAAAAACGAATGTGTAACACATAAACAAACGACAACCACTGAATTACAGGCTCCTGACTTGTGACAGGCACATACATAAATAATGTGCGGGGTTAAACATGTTAGCGGGATCCCAACCCTCCCCTAACCTGGGACAGTGGTATAACAGTACAACATAATAACGAACTATAAAAATCAGTTGAAAAAGGCTTAACTCATCAGATGGACAAAAATACAAGTGGACGTGGCCGGGTACTTATACATCCCGACACAAAAAGACACAATGAACAGATCTGAGAGTACTCGCAGTTATCTGACAGCTAGTTCAAAGCCATTAACAACTAACAAAAAAACCATGCATCTAAGACTAAACTATCAAGCCGTACACATCCAATTTCCAATGGATTTAGTGTAAAGACGTCACAAACAGCCAGAGAAAAAACACGACCTTTTGCAATGCCAAGTTACAGGTATCGACAGTTTGTAGATCCATGCATATGTATATGTATATATCATACTAGTAATATTTAGTTTACTCCTTGGTTTTGATTGGTATTGTCTTGTTACTGAAAAGTGATACTTCGATACTTGCAGAAATAAGTAAAATAAAAATCATCCCAGGCATAGATTATAGATTATCTTAGCCGTAGTAGTTGGCATAGTTTTTTGGAAATTTGGTTCCTCAATGCTTTTCTAATTTGTACTTGTTTGGCTTGCTAGCTATTTTTATTTGAGCGTCACTGATGAGTCCTATGTAGACTGAACGGGCTTCTGAGGTATACAATTATAATCCTGGTACCTTAGGTAACTATTAACAATCAAAATAAAGTAAAACTGTCTTACCTTTTTCTTTTAAAGTTCAAAAAATATATTTATTTTTTTCAACATACGAGTAAAAAGCTCATCAGGAAGTGAAAGTTAAGTGAAGTTTACTAGGAAATATCGTATCATTTAGCGAAACGAGGGGCTACTGTGCTAGGGGGAAATTATTTATTTATGTAAATATTTATAAATGAATGCATATTAATACACTGAAGGTTGATAGCATATACCCATTCGAATACAAATATATACACAATGCAAAAATTATGCATGTAACATATTTTAAATCATCAAATATAGCAGTTAGAAAAATATGATAATGAAAATGCAGGTTTTGAGTCCACGCTGCTCAGTGTAAATGACGTTTTAAAAGAACCAAACAGTAAGCTGCATAATATCAAATGAAGATTGACTGAAGTAACTTTAATATATTTGTTTCAGACATTTTTTATAATTCTAATCACATAAAATTTGTGTTTTGTTCAAGTTGATTTTGTAAAATAATATTAATCTACATATTAAGAAAAAGTGGGGATTATCTTCAACCGCATTGTTATTACAATATGTACATATCATATTTTCTCTTGTAGTTATTGTCTATCTACTCCTCTCTAATTCCAAGAAATGGTCACTTACTCGCATATTACATACTAGTAATAATTTTCATCATTCAAAATTGTCTTAAGAATGTATTTGTTTATTTCATATTTTGTATAAATTTACTGTACATGAACACTTTACTTGTTTCAATAGTTGATCTTAATATTTCTGAACAATTAAATTTGCAAAATTCTGTTTTAATTTTTTCTTAAATGAACTCTTCTTTAGTGTCCTGTATTTTATTCATGTCTAATTTGCTTGTACGGGCTATTATTTCTACATGAAATCCGTGAGATTATAACATTTACATAAAGCCAGTTAGAGAAACAGAAGCATCATATAATAAAGTTTTTTTTTCATTACTGGATATTTTGCAAAACATTTAAATTTTGTACTTAAAAAAAGACGTCTACATGATAGATTTGATACTGGGCTAGTTGGGCTTGAGTAGCGCAATTTACAGATTGTTTAATAATCTTAGATATATATTTGCAAAATTGTAAATACATGTATGTCTTCTCCACCTTTATCATTCCTTGCTAAAATATCAAATTTATTCGTGTCTTTATTTGTGCTTGTCTATCAGATTTTATTGTTTTTGTATACCTCTAAATCTATCCATACAAAATTTCTGATTTATAATACATAAGAATGTGTTAAACTAGCGATTCGAACAATTTGTTGTAAAGTTTTTTAGAAAAAATTTCTATTGCAGAGAACACAACTTAAATGTATTTCTTATCTAATTCAATTCGTAGTAATATTCTAGATGCTTTGATTATACTTCGAAAATATTTGTATTTTTATATCTTTTCGAGTTGGTCACCATTCCAGTAAAAACTACTTTTTGATATTCTTTTGTTGAATAACCTGCTTTTGTTTTAGTTTTTTGTGTATCTATTATGAACTGTAACTTACCAGTGTCTCAACCGAAAGTTGATGAACCAGGGCTATGCCAAAGAATGTCTCGTCTAAAAGTTGACCTGAAGGTACAAATGTACCAAGACCTTGTTGTTAACTATTCTGTATCAACTTCACAAAAAATACACGATTGTTTTGAAGTATAGATTCTGGGTACTGACGTCGTTTATCATATTTATAACGTGTTGTAGTAGTTTTCGTTATGATTATTACTTTTACTGTTCAATATGTTTTTGGTGAAATCGATTTGACGTGCCTCTGTACCTATACGTCCCCTTATTGTGCTCTTGTTCTATGGTAAAATGTTTGTTTTCGTGTCCTCCATTTTGCTTATAAATGTGATTTATCTACATATGCTTTGTTACATGACGTGGCTCTGTACTTATACATCCCGTCATTGTGGTATTGTGGTATGAACAATTTTTGTATTCTTGTGTTACATTTTTTCTAATGTGCTTTGCCTATATATAGTTATAAGAAGATGTGGTATGAGTGCAAATGAGACAACTCTCCATCAAGTCACATTTTTTTTTAAATAATCCATTATAGGTCAAAGTACGGTCTTCAACATGGAGCCTTGACTCACACCGAACAGCAAGATATAAAGAGCCCTCCAAAAAGTACTGGTGTAACACCAGTCAACCGGCCAAACTAACGGCCTAATTTATACAAAAAAACGAAAAATGATAAACACTTATGGAACACATCAACAAACGACAACTACTGTACTTCAGATTTCTGAATTAGGACAGGTGCAAACAATTGCAGCGGGTTTAAACGTTTTAATGATACCAAACATTCGACCTTTCTTGTAACAATAGTGTAAACTCCCAACATAGAAAGACAGTCTATAAAATTTCAACTGAAATGGCTTAACTCAATCAAAAGACGTAGTAACACAAGTAAATATACACTGAACTAAAAAAATTGACAATTGATACAATGCAAATACAAAGTTAATAAGAATTAGGGATGATTAATTTATGTAAAAGTATGATATTCCTGTGAAATGTTTTCAGAAAAAAGCATCATTCTTAAAAAAAAATATATATGCCTTTCAGTGCTTCTTTGTTACATATTTGTTTGTTTTATAGTGATTGAGATTATAACACAATCTGATGTACCATATTTTTGACACTTTTACCTATCATATATATTTGTGTTGTTCACACATCGTTGTCAATATATTGCAGTTTTATGCGTCTGTCATAAAAGTGATAGGTAAAGCTAGCTATAAAACCAGGCTTAACCCACCGTTTTCTACACAAGAACATGCCTGTACCAAGTCAGCTGTTATCCATTCGTATAGTGTGTTTAAGATTTTGATTTTGTCTTTTGATTACTGATTTTCCGTTTTGTATTTCCCTCATAGTTCGGTATTTTTTATTTTTGTTTTACTTTTTTAATGTTTTTGAAGAGATAATTGGTAGAATATCCATGGCCTGTAAAAGGTGTTACTTCTAAAAAATCTTTCAAGTTGTTTTCGCTAGAAAATAATGTTAACTACACAGATAATGAATAAACTCATCCCAGATACCAGGAATAATTTGTATTTGCGCCAGACTCGCGTTTCGTCTACAAAAGACTATCAGTGACGCTCAAATCTAAAGTACGAAGTAAGAACATTGAGGACCATTAATTCCTAAAAGTTTTGTTAAAAAAAAGACTGCAATCAATTGCAAATTGTGTAACCAATTCTGGATTTACTGCAGTGGATAAGTCTGAAGATTAACAGAAAGACTTGGAATGACTTCAAAATGTCTGGTTTGAAAGTACTAGCTTCAAAAACAAATTTAATCATAATGTCTTATAAAACAACACCAACACACTTCTTTTTGTTAATAATTAAACTCATCATAGATACTAAATTTTGTATTTACGCCAGACGCTCGTTTCTTCAAGAAAAGACGCTCAGTGACGCTATAATAAAAAAAAAGTTAAAAAGGCGAAAAAAAAAGAACGAAGAGAAAGAGAATTGAAGACAACATGTCCTTAAAGTTTTGCCAAATACAGCCCTGTTATCTATTCCTGAGGTAAAAAAGCCTTAGTATTTCAAAAATTCACATGTTTTATAATTTATAAATATGACCATATCAATACTAATTCGTTTCTGCACAGACCAAAGCCGACCAAAGAGCAGAAAACAGCCGGAGGCCACCAATGGGTCATCAATGCAGCGAGAAACTTCCACCTCCGTAGGTGTGCTTCAGCTGGCCCCTAAACAAAGATGAATAGTAGTTCAGTGATAATGGACGTCATACTAAACTCCGAAATATACACAAGAAACTAAAATCAAAAATCATACATGACTAAAAAAGACCAGAGGCTCGTTACCTTGAACAGGCGCACAAAGGCGGCAAGGTTAAACATAATTTTGAGATCTCAACCCTCGCCTAATATCTCTAGCCAATGTAAAAAAACACTCAACAATACGCACAGTAAAACTCAATTCAAAAGAAGTAGCATATAGCACACAGACGTGAAACTAAAGCAATATGTTCAAATCAGTTTCTTTATTAAGAAGCAATACATAAGCTCTTTTTATTAGATACAAATATAGTCAATAAATTTAAAAAAAAACAAAAAACAACAATTTACACAAATAGCAATTTTGTTTTCAAAGAAAGTATTATGGAACAAATAACGTGAAGCCATGTGATACTTTATACATTTAACTAAGTCCTCTGCACAAGCGCAATCAATACCAACGATTTAAAGTCCCATATTTGTTAGTTCTCTTTGCTCCTGACAAACGGCACATGCTGGACAACATGTAACGGACATGCAGTCGGAAAACATATCACCCTGAAATGTACAATTCATTACAATATCAATCTTCACAAACAATTGTTTTCCTTTTTTATTTTGGCATTTGTTAAAATCCATACAGGAAATATTAAAAATGAGTTTGATATCTTCTTAGATATGAAACACGAAGAACACAAGGACGCCAATTCAATATCAACAATGAACTGGATATCGAGCGAAGTGATTTCTGTCAATGGATGCGTCTCAATTTACAAACTCATGATTTCAAAGAATTTGTAAGAGTTACATATGGAGCAATTAATATATGTTTTTTTCCTTAATCTTTTGGGAAGATCGTGTTCTAGTGTTGTGCTGTTGCTCTGTCACTGTACCATATTACGGGGAGGGTTTTGGGAAGATCGTGTTCTAGTGTTGTGCTGTTGCGCTGTCACTGTACCATATTACGGGGAGGGTTTTGTGCTGTTGCGCTGCCACTGTACCATATTACGGGGAGGGTTTTGGGAAGATCGTGTTCTAGTGTTGTGCTGTTGCGCTGTCACTGTACCATATTACGGGGAGGGTTTTGGGAAGATCGTGTTCTAGTGTTGTGCTGTTGCGCTGTCACTGTACCATATTACGGGGAGGGTTTTGTGCTGTTGCGCTGCCACTGTACCATATTACGGGGAGGGTTTTGGGAAGATCGTGTTCTAGTGTTGTGCTGTTGCGCTGTCACTGTACCATATTACGGGGAGGGTTTTGTGCTGTTGCGCTGTCACTGTACCATATTACGGGGAGGGTTTTGTGCTGGTGCGCTGTCACTGTACCATATTACGGGGAGGGTTTTGTGCTGGTGCGCTGTCACTGTACCATATTACGGGGAGGGTTTTGTGCTGTTGCGCTGTCACTGTACCATATTACGGGGAGGGTTTTGTGCTGTTGCGCTGTCACTGTACCATATTACGGGGAGGGTTTTGTGCTGTTGCGCTGTCACTGTACCATATTACGGGGAGGGTTTTGTGCTGTTGCGCTGTCACTGTACCATATTACGGGGAGGGTTTTGTGCCATCGTTTGTTTTGTTCTTTTTTTTTAACATAAAGTAGGCCGTTAGTTTTTTCGTTTGGATTGTTTTACATTTGTGATTACGCGGCAATTTTTACTGACTATACGGCATATGCATTGATCATTGTTGAAGGCCGTACGGTTACATATAGTTGGTAATATGTGTGTCATTTTGATGTATTGTGGAGAGTTGGTACATTGGTAATCATACAACATTGTCTTTTTCTATTGACCTACCCTTATTCCTCCAAGAGTCCTTATTCTGGTCCTGTAAGTAATGTCTGCAGCCGGTACAAAACAAAGTGTGAACCAATTTTCTCCTATTCTGTTCCCAATAGTACAGACTGAACAAGGGTAACAGCAACAGGTAAACGCCACTACAAGCAAAAACACATCATGAAACATGTGTTTAAATGTAAATGCTATATATCTCGCTCCTGAAGCAACAGTTTCTTGTATTACATTCTCAAATAATATTGCCTCTCACTAAAAGTAACGTGGATGCCCATACAAAAATTCAGGTTTTTTTTTATACTATGCAATGGTAGTTAAAAGTAAAATCACAAAAAAATGAACTTGAAACAGGCATTTTTAAATGTAGAAAATTGTGGATTGAACCTGGTTTTATAGAGCGAAACCTCTCACTTATAAACAAAGGCAACAGTAGTATACCGCTGTTCAAAACTCATAAATCCATGGACAAAAACAAAATCGGGGTAACAAACTAAAACCGAGAGAAACGTATTTAATATAAGAGAAGAACAACGACACAACACTAAAATGTAACACACACAGTTATAAACAATTGTTAAACGGTAGTTCAAACTCATTCAATAACATATTTTCATGAAAATATAGCAGCACTGTTATTACTATGACTAAGGGTACTTCCATTTTCTAATAAATTTTTCTACTGAACAAAGCAGTACTGCGTTGACGACAAATGTTATCAAAGGTTGTTCTATTATTGGTTTTAATGATGGTGTTTTAACTTCACATGGACAGAAAGCATGTGACCCTCACTTTCGTCATGCAGGACGAAAGCGGAATTATTCAGAAGCAAATTATTAATTAGATATAAGATGATGTGGTATGAGTTCCTCTCCATCAAAGTCACAAGTTGTGAAAATTAAACCATTTCAAAGTACGGCTTTGAACACGAAACTTTGACTCACGCAGAACAGCACGCTATAAAGAGCAAACAAATATAGCGTAAAAGAATGTAAACAGCAAAACAAACGGTTTTAATTTATATAAAAAAAAAGATAAACACTTATGAACCACATTAACAAACGACATTCATTCAACAACGGGTTCCTGACTTAGAACAGGTTCAAACAAATACAGCGGGTTGAAAATATTTAACAGGGACAACCTTCACCCAAACCTGCAACAGTGGTGTAACATTACATTATAGAAAGCCACTTTAAAACATATCATTTGAAATGGCTTAATGCGGTCAAAAAGAAATATTGATCAAAACAAGTAAACTTACACTAAACGAATAAAATTGATCAATGTATATAAATACAATTTGTAAAATAATGTAAAACAAAAAGCTGGGACAAAATGGCGTTAAATAATGAACATACACAGTTACCTTCAAGTATAATAATTTTGTTTCATGAGTACGGGAAACTGTATAGGAAAATGACAATGCTGTTCATAGTGCCAGAACAACTGTGAAAGTTTACCGTAATACTAAACACTTATTATAGGGGGTACATATAAAAAAATCGTGAAACGAGATATAACACTAAACAAGCAAACATTGAATAAAAAATACAAATTTTGTCAAGAAGTCAAATCAATACGAAATTACTATTTTGGAGCACTGAATTCATTTCTTGGCAGATTTTCGGAAAAAATTCAATGCTATTCCCAAAAATAAATCCTCGGCAGAAATTGGTCAGTGTTATAAAGGCAGCAGCACCAATCTATGTAAAATATTTTATCTTAAAATTACATATAAACCGTTTATATGGCATACATAATTATTTCAAACCAATGATAAAGTGGTAAATGAAGAGACCTATTAAGTTATAAAGTCTTAAAAACCCATAATAGATTTCAAAGCAATTAGTTGACTATTCATCCTCGAACCAATATAGTCATGTTCACTCCTGTTTTCTTTAGGAGTCAGGAACCCGCAATTGGTTAATAACTCTTATATTTTTAGTTAAGGCATTTTGGGAGTTATTTAGAGCAGATATTCCTTTATGTTAATTAAATTAAATCTAAACCGCAACAAATGCAGAAATGCTATCTATTTTTAAACTATGTAAATTTGACAAACGCCGACAAGACAATAAAAATAACAATGTATTTAAGATAACGTCACAAATACAAACGATTAGGAGTTGTGCAGACCACAGTTTGTAATTAGTTTTCTAGTTATGGCGGTTGATTAATTATTCTTGTCCTTTGGGTTTTCAAACAAACTTTTTATGCAGTTATGTATTGTATTTATATATATTCAGACATATCCATCATAAGTCATTAACTTACTGCTTCCGATATCCTCAGAACAATCTAAGAGTCCACTTGACCACTCTCTGGTTCCTTGTACAGTTCCAACAAGTAATGGGTTAGTCGGAGCACTTGGTTGGTTAATGATCACAGTGGTATGTTGTTGCTGTTGTGGGGCCTGAAACTGACTCGACTGTTGTGGAGGAGAGTTCATTTCATATCCTTTAGTTTGGGCCATAGTTTAGGTTCAGCAATTCTTTTTTTTTTAAATCTGAAATTATAAACAGTAATACAAGTACTCTTCAATATGTATGAGTAACATGAGGTTTTTATTGGCAAAAATTGTAAACAAAACAGAACACTCAATAATCTAAAGACAAAGTCCAAAGTATAAACAACAGTCATAATGAAACACAAAACACATAATACACAGCACACGATTGTCTATGGCAAATAAACTCGTGTGCCCTCCGTTGAAAACAATATTTAGGACACAATGACGTGATCTATGTTTCAGTGCCTATTACTTATTGCAATGCAATGCCTTTTTCTACTGCTCATTAGATAAATGTTTAATATTTTAATAGATCGAGACCATCACTGATGGATACATAGTGTATGATGGTTCAGTATATATATTCATATTTCGCGTAAGACTATATTTGTTTATATAAGTTATTATCTTCACAATATAGGAGGAATAGCATTAAAAGTACCAACTACACCAGATGTGCATTTCAACAATACATGTGTTTCCTTTGAAAACAGTTTTTTCTACATAAGGCAATGCCTGTTACAAGTCAATAATATGTCAGTTGTATTCCATTGGTTTGATGTGTTTAATTTTGCCATTTGATTAGGGACTTTCCATTGATGATTTTCCTCGCAGCTTGGTGTTTTCTTTTATTTTACTTTTTAAAATGATGCAGTAGACTAAAATATAAGCAAATGCAAAATTTCTTTAATAAAATGAAATGCTAATAAACCAAAAACGGAATGAAAGCATATCAAAACAAGTAATCATAGTCAGGGATATATAATACCTTAGTGGATTGACACTGTTCAAATCGGCATGTTTACTAAAAATCACCCGGAATTAACTTAAATTAAATGGAAACTAGGTCTGATACTTTATTATCGAGTTTGCTGATATTTTCAGGATTAATATAAAAAAGAAGATGTGGTATGATTGCCAATGAGACAACAATCCACAAAAGACCAAAATGACACAGACATTTACAACAATAGGTCACCGTACGGCCTTCAACAATGAGCAAATACCATACCGCATAGTCAGCAGTTTGAGATGAACGTGTTTTTAGTTTCCTTACATGAATCATCGTTTTACAATTTGCCAAATAACTCTGATAAGAGGACCTAAAATATAAGCAACCCAAATCAATGAATCCACACTGGTTGCAAGTTATCTCATTGGAAATAAAACTGTATCCTATGTTTGATAATTGGCTCAAACAAATGATTTATAAAGATTTTTAGACATGACAATAATACTTAAATAAGAGTCAACATTGATTTCTTAGTATAAAAAAATTGTGCATGCTATTTTATTATCTCGTAGACTAAATTAACAATAAAGAATTTTAAATATTTAAAGATTTAAAGACTGTGTTATTTTATGGGATTTGATAAGCCATATTATATAAACGAGAATCAGTATTTTATATTAATTACTCTAGTCAAAATAACTGGCTAAAAAGCTATAAAATAATCAAATCTACACCCAAATTCGTTTTTCTCATTTGCCTTAATATGCGTTTTTATGATATGAACACATAATAGACTATCATTTTAAAAATGATGTTATTGAAATTTGACATAAGGTAGTCCAATATAAAGCATTTTTATATTTACCCTACAGGTAGTCAAATTTAAGCAGTATCTAATTGTGAGAAAGATAGAGACTAGAATTAAAGTATTTAAGGATCAACATTATAAGCGTAACCTTATTGACGAGTTGTAAGCTAGATATACGTGTGTGACGTTTACAATGTAAAGGGTAGCAAAACGTAGATTGCTTATTTTACCAACCTCTCATGTCAATAAAAATTCAAGAAATATATCCAGCGTAGAATAATACACTTTGTTATGGAGCAAGTGCTCAACCTGTAACAGTTATGACAAAAATACTAAAATCATTGATATAGATATTCAGATAAGTGATGGGGACAAATCCTACAAATTAACAGACTGGGGTACTTTTTCTTTGCTTTATTGGTTTTGTTAATATTGAAAACATGTATATACCACAAATTATCAGTTTCCTGATTTCGATTAACACAATTCATGAAAAGAGGCTCACGGGGGGATGATCACTACTGTTTTGAAATGCAAATAAAAAAAAAACCAATAGATCTTAGAATTCAATCTAAATTCCTATATTCAAATTGACTCATTCACACGAACTACATTATACCCTTTAATCAAATGACAGTTTTCTTATTTTCTTATTTGGTTAAAAAAAAATCCATAATGGGACTGTTCACGTATGCAATAGACAATAAAAAAGAACCTTTTTCAAGGTTTACTTTCTGTTTGATCAATATCAAAGTCATCTTTCTATTTCCTTACTATAACTTGCACAAACAACTTAAAATGAAATTTAACAAAAACTACGTTATGCAAGTACTGCTACGGCTATCCTTATTGGTATTTGTTTATAAATAATTAAAATACACTAGAATGGTCGTGCTTGTTTATATCTAAATAACCATGTACCGCTATAAACAATCCTAAATATAATATGACACATTATGCATCATAACACTATCTCATAATTTAAAAATAGATAATGACGTATTACAAACAGGTATTTAAATAACAAAACAAACAAAAATATCATAAGGGGTACACGTTTGAGTAAGATGAGGTATAATTTATATAAGTTTTATTTAACACTGATCATTAATTCACAATTTATTTTATCAATATGAAGTGAAATATGATAATGTAAGAATATATTTCTAGACATAGTATTTGATTATCAGGTAGCCATAATTAATTGATCGGCAAAAAGCACCTAACATGATCCAAAAAGAAAACGTTTTGGCTATTTTTTCCGAACTTTTATAAATACAACCTTATCGAATATTTCAGTTTTGAAACAACTTATATTTTAATGTATAATATATTCTATCGTAATACGATGCTTAGTGAAAGTAAAAAAAACCAAACAACCTGAAGATATTTTGGAAATTTTATTAGTCTGTAGTTTTACCATTTAGTTTTACTTCTTCTGTTTGGGATGGGATTGAGTAATGAGCTAAAAGTCATCGATAGAAAGGATTCTTGTGTTTCATTCATGTAAACAACTTGAAGCAGGAAGTGAAAATCTGTATTTGGAATGGTCTATATTTAGAACTACTAGGTGTACCTTTTCAAAAAGCTATAGTGACTAGCATTTTTATGAGCCTTCGGAGCAGTGTTACGTTTACTAGACGAATGTACAGTTTCTGATACACATTTAGGACTTTATTTGTGGTCGGTCTGTTGCCTTTATTTAGACTTTGTTAATAGTTCGGGTCTATTGTATGCTACGAAGATATTCAATCCCAGAGTATTCAATAGCCTATGCATTTAACGTAAAATATCGAAAGATACATATAGATTGTAAATAGATATCAGACTACGTGATATAGTACTAGCCTCCAACGAGAACCTTTTGCTCACAACGAATAAAGTGCTACAGAGGGCACCAAAATGAGTAATGTTAAAGAATTAAAGCAGGAAATCCAACTGTAGTATCTATATAAAAAAATGAGATATGAGAAACACTTATGAACCAAATCAACAAACGGGCATAAATATAAAATGAAATTGTCCAGAGCAAATGTCGTATTGGATGAGACGCTGCGATAGGATAAGTTTTTCTAACATTTTGTGTACACTGTTAAACTTTTTTTTAAATCATCTACAAAAGAATGTGGTCTCTTTGTATGTGTACATTTTCGACTTTGTTCGTGCATAATTTGAAGTAAGAAAAAGTTGACGCCATAAAAAGTAAAATCACAAAAATATTGAACACGGAGGAAAATCAAATCGGAAATTCACAATCACATAGCAAGATCAAATGACAAAACACATCAAAATAGAATAGACAGCAACTGTCACATTCCTGACTTGGTTCAGGAATTTTCAAATATAGAAAATGGTGGATTGAACCTGGTTTTATATTGCTAAATCTCTCACTGTGTATGACAATCTCATCAAATTCCGTTATATTTATATGATGCGTGAACTAAACAGACATAATAATAAAACAGTCAAAATATGGGTACAGCAGTCATCATCGCGTGTTACAATTTAAAAAAAAACGGTCAGGGAAAGGTAGTGCTTGCTAATAATTCGAGAAAAATAGATATTTAAATGCATTAGTCTGAAAAGAAAAGGAAAGAAAAACCACAACAATACAAATAACAGTTACAAACACTTACAAGGAACATTCAAGACTGAGAGGCACGATTTTCACTAAAACCTGGGTTGATAAATCTTGACAAAAATTCAAGCTAGCTATTTGATTCATTGTATTATTTTAATAGGAGCTAGCAATAGACGTAATCATACCTATCATGTAGCGCTTTGAACTCCATCAATTACGCGTAAGATGGCAAGAGGAAACTGAAATATCCACTGAGAAATATAAATAGAGAGAGCAACACCTCAGTGGTAAGGGTATTTATAACAGTTTTAACCATTGTTGACATCGATGTACATGGTTTGAACATCAGCCATCTACTGTTGCTGACATTAAAATATATCCGTAAATTCAAAGATAACTATGTAAGACAGAGACGCGAAGCATCAAATTGATAATCCAACTTATAATAAAAGTCGAAAGCGACCTGACAATCCCCAAAACAAACAAAAAGATATCAAAAGCAAAGAATAGTTTATCAAATACAACATAAAATGCTAAATATAGAGCATCGAGAACCTTACCGAAAAAATACGTGGGTTATGCATGATCTCATGTGATCGGGAGTGTAACGCATATTATGAAATACATTTTGTCCCCATTACGTGGCCCATGAAAGTTCAAACTTAGTGAGAGGTCAACAATGTTTAGAAAATTTTTCAGAATTGATTCAATAGTTGAGTCAGTAACATTGGGAGCGGCCAAAAATAAAGGCAACAGTAGTATACCGCTGTTCAAAACTCATAAATCCATGGACAAAAAACAAAATCGGGATAACAAACTAAAACCGAGGGAAACGCATTAAATATAAGAGGAGAACAACGACATAACACTAAAATGTAACACATATAGACAAAATCCCACGAGAATAACAAATATAACATATATATATAACATCAAAACCAAATACATGAATTTGGGATAGACAAGTACCGTGACACGTCTTATCGCAATGTGAATTTACACTCAAAAATAAGAGAAAACAAACGACACAACGTTATAATGTAATACACACAGAAACGAACTATAATATAACAATGACCATATTCCTGACTTGGTACAGGGCATTTTTAAAGGAAAAAATGGTGGGTTGAACCTGGTTTTGTGGCATGCCAAAGCTACTTAAACGTATAAAACATAAAAATAACTTAACATTAACAATATTGTCTAATTACATACAATGATATGTTTACAATGATATATATCTCCTACGAATGAAAAGAACTATCAATCAGTGAGATATTTCAATTGAAAGGACAGAATATAAAAAAGAAGTTGTGATATGATTGCCAATGAGACAAGTGTCCACATTTAAAAAAGAAATTGTATGTATTTAGCATTGTTACAATCTTCGAATAAGAATATTTATGTTGTCGATTTTATTGATTTGAAAGCAAAATACCATGTAGTCATATAACCATGTATAAACTGTTTCATAAAAGTATGTTCTTTTATATTTTAATATTTATATTTGCATAAAGGAGCCTCTGAGGTCATGAGCAGGAGCGACTCAAAGTAAGATTTATCAAAACTCATAAACAAACGTATTTACCGTATATATTAAGTACATACATATGCATAGATAGAACGCTTAATATTTTTATTTCGTATTTTATTAAAAACTTCCAAATCAACTGTAGATATGAAAAGATAGGCAAATATTTTGTAGAAAAAAAATCTAATGTTCGTACATTGATATTATTACATTGGTGTTTAGGTCAAAGGCACAAATATAAAATTGTCCATAAGCCAGGAGGAAAACAAATTGTGAGGGTCTTCCAACCCTTTAAATGATAAACTGAAGCATTTGCATGTCTTTATTGTATTACAAAAGTGATATTTTGCCTTGCAACAAATTTACTGCACTTTATAAAAATTATGTTCTACTCAATTGGATGATTTGAGAAAAAAAACACATTGATTGTATTACGAATTCTATGTCATAATCTAAAATCTATCAATATAGAATCTACCTTATAAAAGCAACAGTAGTATACCGCTGTTCGAAATTCATAAATTGATCGAGAAAAAAAACAAAATCGGGTTACAAACAAAAACACATCAAATATAAGAGGAGAACTACGACACAATAGAAACACAACACTAAATTGTAACACACACAGAAACGAACTATTATATAACAATGGCCATTTTACCAACTTGGTACAGGACATTTTAAGTAAAAAATGGTGGGTTTGACCTAGTTTTGCGGCTAGCCAAACCTCGCGCTTATATGGCAATGTTAGACAACATTACATGACAGGACTACATTACAAATAAATGCAAAAATATTGAGGACAAAGAGATATACAAATAAACATTAACATATGACATTTCGACATGCTCATAGTTAGCAGGCTTATAATTAAATACACCATACGTGCGTTCAGTTTACATAAGACTCACCAGTGGCGCTCATATCAAAATAGTAAGGAAAGCCAAAAAAGTAGTACTACAAAGTTAAAGATCATTGGTGACCCAAAATTCTAAAATGTGGTGCCAAATACGGCTAAGGTTATCTATGCCTGGGATAAATTGGCATAATAAATTTATTATTAGTCAAAATTAGGGTACATCAGTTAACGTTGTTTTATTATCTTAATCAATATATGTAACGCTCTCTTACTTGCAAATGAAGGAAGGAATTGCTGATAGAATGAAAACGAACAAGAACGGCTATGATCTTACTGATGGGGATATAGATATAGCGGAAAATTCGAAATGTGCACTTCAAAGATATTCAAAACGTTTTTCATTCATTAATTATAGACTTAATACGTTTTACAACTGGAAACCAAGTGTTAATATGTGGCCAAAGCATCTCGCAGAAGCTGGGTATATACTTGTTAATGGAAATATAATTCAGTGTTATGAGTGCGCTTCAATATTAGAAGTGGGTAGCATGCAAGGAATTAACGACCCTTTAGAAATACATCATCGAACTTCTCCATCCTGCAAATTCATACGTGAGTACATGTAAGATGTGTTACAAACTTTTTTTCATTAATTTTTCTACTTTTTGAAATAAAAACTTAAGTGAGGATATTTAAATCATGTTTTAATAAAATCAAGATTTTGATTGAGAGATTGAGCTTAACAAATGATCTTGTATCCTCTCTTTTCTTATAGGGACACTAGCTGTCAAATTCATGTTCATGTTCGTGGATTTCGCTCAAATTCTCATTTTTGATTTATAACAATGTAATACATTGATAAAAACTATAACAAGTCTAAAAAAATACAGGTTAGGACTTGATAATTTGTGTGTATTTTTGTCTAGATTCCATCTAATTAACTATCTAGTTGCCAACTTAAAAAAGACTTAATATATAATAATATAGATATAAAACGATTAAGCGAACTCGTGTAGGTCCGTTTAATTTCATATTATAGATTAAAAATATTATTATGTTAATCATCTATTTTACCTATAAAAGAACGATTTTTTGTGGATCGAATCAGTCAATCTGGTATAATAGTGCTCGTGTCTAAGAAAAACCATTTGAAAATCATAATGTCTTATAAAACAACACATGCACAGTCCTTATGATTAAACTCCCTAAAACAAAAATGGCGTATACATATGCAGCTCTTTATATCGTTTATTTTGTTATGCTTAAATCCATTGTACTTATTCATTGTGACAATTATCTAAGTTAAAGAGTGGGTAAACCTTTAAATGTAGAACACTACTGGTTTTACTACAAACCGATATGTACTTCTCTATACAATGCATAGATGGGGTATAATTGTCAATGAGAGAACTGTTCACCAGACTTCAAATGTTGAAGCAATTATAGGTCACATAGAGCCTCCAGCAATAAAATCCATTACCGTATAACAGCTTTAAAAGGCTTGAAATCAGACAATATTTCAAACGAAAAACAAACAAACCAATTTATGCAATACAGTTTTAGAAAAAGCAAAAACAACACTAATCTCTGAATGTGAAACATGTTTTGAATGTCCAAACCAGCCTCACACCAGTGGCAGTGCTGTTAAAGTACAGACAATACCAAACTATTCATGTAAATCATTTACATTATTTTTGCAGGCATTCAAAAGTTAAAGAAAGAGAATGAGGATCTCAGGAATTCATTTAAATGTTTTCAATGCAGAAAACGCCATTTAGCATACGTCTTAATACCATGTAGCCATGTTGCTTGTGACAAATGTTATGTTACAAACGTTTGCTTATGTAGAACCCTGGTAGAACATAGGCATGCTGTAGTATTGCCACTAACATTTTATAATGAACAATTGCATGATACATATGTTTTCGGTGAAGGTATTTGACGTCATTTATTCGTAGGTTGGGCATAAAATCAACGTCATTAAATCATGTTTGTCTCGCTCAGGGACACACTGTATAGCACACTAGTCGTGTCATACAAAATCTTTTTTTTATATAATTAAAAGATAAATACCAATAGAATCAATGTTTATTACATACAAATACATTTCTGTTAAGTGTCCAGTACACAACAATCACAAACTGAATTAATCGCAATAATATTCATCAGACCTTTATATGTTCTTTGATTATTTAATAGTTAATTGTTTCATATCAACCTTTATTTTTTACCAGAATGATTTCTTGCCAACAGATAATCAGCTGCAAAAATACAGTAAATAAATATTTCCTGCTCATTACTGGTTAAGTCTACTTTCCTCGAGTAGGTTAAACTTGCCGCCTGTATATATTCTTTTTATAAATTATTTTTTTCATCGTCACTTTCCGTTCCAAATTTAATTATCTAGCTAAATAGGTTTTAAACATATTTTTCATTTATTTTGATCATAATCATCAATATTATGCCGTGTATAATCTGATACATTAGTAATTTTCTATTTCCGTTTTTGTCCCCACTAACGTTTTAAACCATAGCAACAATTCAGTACTGCCACACATGTATTAGTTTCAATTTGAAAAGAAGGAAGTTACACAAAATGTACTTTCCATTAAAGAGTGTGTATCTACAAGAACTTGACATTTTTAGACTCATATCTCGAATTCGACTTTCACAGTCATCTCAGTACCAGAGTCTATGACAAACGAGACGATTTTGATTTTAAAATTATAAATTTCCCCCGACTTAGTAGCAATAAACCAACTTCACCTGCATATGGGATATACATTTCCCAAATTATTCGATATTCAAGAGCTTGCAGGTCCTACTCAGACTTTGTTAAACGCCATCAGTGTCTGAGCAAAAAGTTGATGAACCAGGGATATGTCAAAGGACGTCTCGTCCTTTTTCTTAAAAAGTTCACCGGAAGGTAACAAGACCTTGTTGATAATTATTCCGTATTAACTTCACAAATAATACATTATGGTCTTGATGTATGGATTCTGCGTACTGACGTTGTTTATCATCTTAACAACGTGTTATTTTGTTTTTTCATTTGTCTTAGTTCTATTATTAATATTACTTTTACTGATGTATAGTTTTCTATGATATCCATTTAAAGTGGTTGGGTACACCCCTCTATGTGTTCTTTTTTGCAGGCGTGTTTTATATATGCGATTTTTTGGTGTTTCGTTGTTTCTTATAACCTGCCTCTGTACTTTAAAAGATCCTGTCAGTATGTTGTTGTTTTATAACATGTCATTAAGTTATATTTCTATTATAAATTAGAAGATACGAGGAACACAAACGTCAACATTATTTATCACGTAGTGAAATGAACCATTTGTGAATTCTTGTGAATTCTATAGAACTTTCGAACTATTTCAAATCTCTGTCTATTTCTTAAATTAATTTTGATTTTTTAACCCTGTATGCTAACATTGCCCATGTAAAATTTTAAAATTGATTGTATAAACATTGAACGACAAAAATATGTGACGTATAAATTTTCTGACGTAAGACACGCGAAATTGTTTCTGTTAATAGTTATCAAAAGTCCCAGGATTATAATTTAGTACGCCAGACGCGCGTTTCGTCTACATAAGACTCATCAGTGACGCTCATGTCAAAATAATTATAAAGCCAAACAAATACAAAGTTGAAGAGCATTGAGGATCCAAAATTCCAAAAAGTTGTGCCAAATATATTAAAATTGTAACACGATGATGACTGCTGTACCAATATTTTGACTATTTTATTTATTATGTCTGTTTAGTTCACGCATCATTGTATATATAACGGAATTTGATGAGATAGCGTACAAAGTGAAAGGTTTAGCGCTATAAACCAGGTTTAATTCACCATTTTTCTACATTTGAAAATGCCTGTACCAATTCAGGAATATGACAGTTGTCGTCCATTCGTTTTTGATGTGTTTTGTCATTTGATTTTGCCATGTGATTAGGGATTTTTCTATTTGATTTTCCTCTGAGTTCAGTATTTATGTGATTTTACTTTTTGTTGCAACAAAGAAACAAAAATTCACAATACAGTCCAATGAACATAACAGAATTCAATACACGGATGAGCTGCATGGCCTTTTTTTTTTAATGATTCAAATATTTCTTACGTATATCCATACAACAAGTATATATTTAATTTATTCCAGAACATTAGAACAACGGACACAATCCAAGAAAACCAAATAGTGTCTTGCTGGTCATTATTTTCTGTTAATTATATTTTTTTTATCTACAACAATTCTAAAAAACATCAATAATAAAATGTCCTGAAACAAATGAAATTTCAATTTTCTAAGTTATAAATGAGGATAACTGTAGAACGTCAGAGACTAACCATGCTCACTGCTAGATTCTATGTAAGGTTGCGAGTTTTGGTTCTTATCAATGTGTATGAAGTTCATAAACTGTATTCAACACTGCAATTCGAATTTCGAGAATGTGGGTGCAAGTAAAAGTTTCTTAAACATAAGTTTAAAACAAATCTACATGCGGTTAACTTAAAAATCGTATTGCTTAGTCTTTAGCTTCTATGCGGTGTTTTGTGTATTATTATTTGTCTGTTTGTCTTTTTCTTATTTAGCCTTTGCGTTGTCAGTCTATTTTTGATCTATGAATCTGAATTTACCTCTGGAATATTTCGCCCCATCTTTAAGCAAGAGTGCAGAAACAAAACATTGGACGGCCAGACGAACTGACAAACAGACAAGGGTTACACTTGATGCACCTGTTGTCTACAGCGGAAGCATAAACATATAAATAAAGAGAAAAGACGCACTAAAATATTAAAGAAAATACAGAAATGAAGGACCCCCCCCCCCCCCCCCCGTTTGTCACCTCTTCAATTGCTTTCTCGCAACCCTTCACTTAAGATAACAAATGACCAGTCCTGTAAAGTTATACCTTTCATATTGTGAAATTTGTAAAAAGCATTTTGAAACGATTCTCTTTCCTACCTTTTTTCCTTTATTGTCCACAAAATAATATCTTTTTTAACATATGAGTAAAAGGTTCATCAGGAAGTGAAAGTTAAGTGAAGTTTACTAGGAAATAGCGTATCATTTAGCGAAACTAGGGGCTACTGAACTAGGGGGAAATAATAATGTGCTGTTCGTCTCGTGGAAAACCTCTGAGGAGACATGGAACTAAGTATGTGTGTATCCTTGTATGTATGTATGTATGTAAGGATTCTTCACAATCCTAATGCCTCAAGATATGTGCGCTTTATAAATACATTTACGTGTTTGTCGTCTATATAGAAAGATAACCACAAGAAGAGGGCACTTCAGAAGTCCACATCATTTGCCATGAGGCCCACTTGTGTCCTTTATAATTTCATATTAACATATTTTCCGTAGACACTATGGCTTATTAAAATACTAATTAAGACAATATTTAATGATGAAATTAAATCCATTCCTTACCAACCATGTTTCACTATGAATTACTGTTCATGACAATATGAGATGTGAAATACTGTCCATGAAAATGGTTCTTAATTTTATTATGTCTTCCCTGAGTAATACTCTGTTAATCTATTGTGAGCGTTTCTGGGTTCCGTCCATTATAATGATAATTAATTGTTACGTATGCCCTCCCTTTTGATTAAAACAGTATTGTTTTGTAGCATGAAATCGACCACAATTTGATTCGCCTCGATGCGCACGGCACTGCTACTTCTTTATTATTATTTTGTTGTCACTAAGTACTGCGTGTTTGGTATGTAAACTAGTTAATGTTGGATTATGTAGAGTATGATTACGGATGCAAGATTTCGTCTTTGTTGTTATGTTTGACAGCTAAGATGTTCAGACTTGGCTTTTCAAAACACTACTTTGGTAGCTGTATTGGTTAAGTGAATACCTGTCAGCCCTTCTCTGTATCATCTTTGATTTTATTTGTTTGTTGATTCTACGATTGATCTTTTACAACACTGCTATTCTTCTTTGTGTCTGAAATATATTGTGTAAGTTGCGTTAATTAAACTCATGACAGATACCAGGACTATATTTTGTATATAACTGTTCCTTAGTATTCATGCTGTGGGTTTTTACATTCCTTTTGATAATTCTTAGTGATGCACAATTTGCTGTAGTTGTGATACAATTCATATTCGGGTTCCATGTTACATTTAGCTCATTTTTATTGGAAACACCAATATATTTTCTTTGACTGTTTATTAGTGAATGTGGTCTTGTACTGTATATTGTTATGTGGATAACTTCATATATATGTCTTGGTTGTATGAAAGAAACCATTCTTGTTCCCACTTTTCCAATGTATGTAGATATCATCATTCAAGGGTGTGACAATCAGTAATAAATGATATTTGTAGATACATTTGTACACAATAGAGTCATTTCCAAAGAGGCAAAAATACCATTGAGGTTGTTTGACATTCATTTCAGCTTTCCAATTGTGAACTTTCCATTTCTAAGTAGCAACATTCCAGCAGCACCTGCATACGGGGTATATATCTCCCAATTGATACGATATTCCCGTGCTTGCATTTCCTATCATGATTTTCTTGATAGAGGGTTACTGCTCACAAGGAAGCTATTAAACCAAGAGTTCCAAATGGTGAAGTTGAAATCATCCCTTCGTAAATTTTACGGACGCCATCACGAGTTGGTTGACCGTTATGGAATAACCGTTTCACAAATGATATCGGATATGTTCCTTACGTCGTAACTACAATCCCCTTCCCTTTCATGAATGTGACCTACCGAATTAGACTATTTACCGGATTTGTAATCACATAAGCAACACGACGGGAGCCACATGTGGATCAGGATCTGCTTACCCTTCCGGAGCACCTGAGATCACCCCTAGTTTTTGGTGGGGTTCTTGTTGTTTATTCTTTAGTTTTCTATGTTGTGTTATGTGTACTATTGTTTTTCTGTTTGTCTTTTTCATTTTTAGCCATGGCGGTGTCAGTTTGTTTTAGATTTATGAGTTTGACTGTCCCTTTGGTATCTTTCGTCCCTCTTTTATGTCATTTAGAGGCATTTTCAAGGTCAATGATCAAGAAAAGAGATATGAGGAACGCCTGGCAGTTCATGACAACTTTTTGATGTGTGATTATCCAATACCATGCAATTTTTGTAAGATAAGATATATCAAGTCTGATGCTTTAATGTGCGTTTCAGTTTTAAGATAAGCCATTGAGTGACTACTCCATCGAATGCTGGAGCCAAAAAAACTAACAACTTGGTACGTCAGTTAGTTCATCATCTGTTACTGTGTGTGTCGATCTCTTCGGCCAACTCGGCTGTGATTTTTTATGTGCTGGCATAGGTTGTTTTATGTATTCGTTTTTATTCTGTGGTTAGTCACACGTCTTCGGTGTTATCATGTGTATCTATTATATAGTCATTTGTATAAATTTATGCTACATGATGAATTACTCTAATACTAAGGATGTTCTTATCCCAGGCAGAAAACCTGAGCCGTATTAGACAGAACTTTATGGAACTTTTGGTCCTTTAGCTGTTCAATTTGTACTTGTTTGGGTTTCGATCTTTTTTATCTGAACGTCACTGGTTAGTCGATGGTAGACGAAACGCGCGTCTGACGTATTTAATTATAAACCTGGTACCTTTTGAAAGCTATAATTCGTGCGTTTCTTTGTCCTATATGTTATCTCATTTATTTGAATTGTAGTCCAGTCAATATTTTGTTGTTTTAATTTTATATTTAACATTGCCATACAAGCGGGAGGTTTGACTAGCACAAGGCCAGGCTCAACCAACCATTTGTTTTCATAAAAGGAGTAGGTCCAGTAAGGCCCCTTTTTGGCCCCAAAATATAGCAGTTTTACAAAATTGTTAAAATGTAAACTTTTAGTTATTCATTGGACAGTAGAATGCTTCTGCTACATAAATTTGGGCTGATTTTGACAATACAATGCATATATATCGGGTACTAGCACCATTAAGTCATGCTAAATTACTGAAATCTTCATAATTCTAGCATTTTTGTTAAATTTTAGAGTTTTCGTGTAAAACGGAAGTGGCCGCATTCGTGTTCATCCTTAATATTGAAATGTAAGTTGTATTTTATGATAATACATAACATATATAAAGGTTGAGGATGAACACGGATGCGACCACTTTCATTTTTGACAAAAACCATCTGAAAAATGACATTTTTCGGCATATTTGGTAGATTTTTCATATTTCAGCTTGAATCGGTGCGTTTTTTTATGACTTAATCAGTTAAAATCTTTCACATAAACTAATTGATTCAAATAAAATAGACACTTAAGTGTTTAAAAAGTGGTCAAAATCTTTCGTCAGATGAACATGAAATTTGAGGCCAAAATCGGTCCTTACCGGACCTTCTCCTTTCCTGAACCAAGTCAGGAAAATGGCCATTGTTATATTATAGTTTGTTTCTGTGTGTTTTTCAATTTAGTGTTGTGTTTCTGTTGTGTCGTAGTTCTCATCTTATATTTGATGTGTTTCCCTCGGTTTTAGTTTGTAACCCGGATTTGTTTGTTTTTTTCTCAATCGATTTATGAATTTCGAACAGCGGTATACTATACTGTTGCCTTTATTTATAATCTCATATTTCTTTAGTGAATTAGAATAACCCTGACGCGGGTCTGTGACCGAATCAAAGTACTTACGATTTTATGTGAGTTTTGGTTTACGTTCTTTTTAAATGAATCAAATTCGGACATAGTGTTAGCTATATATACTTGAAATCTTTGCTGATCAAATCCAAAATTTTAGGACGGAGAACCGGAATACGCACGATGACGTCTATTTTCATTAAACTAATGCACATTTGTATTTAGGAACCAGCGGAACCCCGACTCCAGGCACGGGATTGTTTAGCTGTGTCAAAGACCCATTTGTGGCCTTCGTCTGTTATCTGCTCTTTGGTTTGATTGCTGTCACTTTGATACATTTCCAATTTTCTTTCCCAATTTATGAGGAAAAAAATCATGTATGTCTCGTAAAACAGTAAAATCTGTATCAGATCGATATAAATATCGTTCGTAAGATGACTGATATTGATAGAATTATATACTCTTCCTACTAAAAAAAAAATATTCGATAAAAAATTCCTAGAATTCATCGTACGTGATCTGTTGTATTACAGAAGTTTTGATCGTATCAGCATTCTTATTGTCTTTTTAGGTGCAACGCGCCCTTTTCTAAAATTGTTCTTATGTTATTTGTTGTAAATATATTGTATTTTTGGAAGAATTGCATTGTTAAAAAATATGTTATAAATTAATGTAATATAGCATATTGAATAAAGGAATAAAACAGAAAAAAAAGTAGAGTATTGGCAAATCCTAGAATGACCCTAGTTTGATTTTATTATCTTGGTTATATATCTGTTCACGTGTTAAGTATCTTATTTTTTTCTGTCTCACCATTGGTTTGAGTGTTCCTAATGGAGGTGAATCCAGGAGCGTTTTAAATTGAACTCATCTATCATTTTGTATACACATGTAAGCCATACAAAACGATCATTTGATCAACATTGATGTATTTAGAAATACTCTTTTGTGTTTAACCGTTACTATGCCGTAAAGCCTATATTTAGGCTTTCTGTACTCCTTTCAAATGTCAACGGGCTTTATTAAGGCTTGGCAACGGTTACCTATTTCGTCTGTTCTGTAACAATACACGGTACGTCACAGGATATTACATTGAGGTTCGACACGGGGTTTAAATACTATAGAATATTTCGGTTTATTACAACTATCAGACTTCTCATTGCCGCCGTCATATGACATTGACGTAATATTAAAATATGACGTCATAAGTGTAGAAAGCATCGTAGAATAATGGCCGTTTCAAGAAAAATGTGGAAGAAGCAAGCAGGACCTTCTAACCGTCAGTCTTTTTAAAACACACATAATTGTTCTAGTCAAGTAGAGCAGGGTTTTATAAGTTAAAAGAAAAAAATATAGAATTTATTCGTATTTTAAATGAAGACAGATTACGATGACCCGTATATTTGTAAATTTCTGTGTCATTTGGTCTGTTGTGGAAAGTTGTCACATTAGCAATCATTTCACATCTTTCCCCTCTTTTTTATATCATTTTGTTTTTAAAACTATGATAAAAAGTGATAATAGGTTAAATGAGGAATGCAATTTCTTAATTAAGACTTTTCATAATAATGAAGTTAATTATGTTTTATCTTATTATTCCGATAGTTTTTAAAAATGTGCAAACCCTGCAGCTTGAAATAAATCTCCGTGACTCTTTATCATAGTTTTAGTGAACGGTCGTTTGCTCCTTTTTTTTTCTTCCGCTGACGACCTGCGGCCTGAAAATGATATTGTTGACTTCGGCACTATTTATCAGTAAAATAGTATACAAGACTTCGACACAATACATCCGAGATTTTACAACAAATGAGTAAATTTTTTAGTATATTGTTTCCAAAATAAAACCTTCTTTAAATTGAACATATTTCAGGAAATATCAATATATTTCAAAAAATGAAACTCTGATAGGATGGAATAAGAACTTTTGCAATCAATAACACTTTTCACTTATGCAAATAGATAAAAAGGAGAGGGGGATTGGAGGGTCCTGATCCCGAAATCCCGGGTTTAAAAACATAAAATCCCGAGATCCCGAATTTAAAGAAATTTAAATCACGACATCCCGAAATTCGACAAAAGAATTCCCGGATCCCAACGTACCGAAAAAGGTACTGCCCCTCCCCCTCATAAAACTATAACCGTTACGTAACAACACTGACAAAGGGTATTCAAGTACCTGCAAGCAACTTCACGTCTATAATAAGGATGTTCTTATCCCAAGCATAAAAACTTAGCCGTATTTGAAACAACCTTTTTCAACTTTTGATCTTCAGTGCTGTACAACTTTGTACTTTTTTTCACTTTCGATATTTTATATCTGGGCGTCACTGGTGAGTCTTGTGTGGACGAGGCACGTTTTTGGCGTATTAAATTTTAAACCTGATGTTTTTTGTTATTCATTAATCATGTGTGTCTTTGTCTAATACGTTTTCCTATTTATTTGTATTGTAGTCCTGTAATATTTTGATGTCATTTCTATGTTATATTTAACATTGCCATTAAAGTGCGAGGTTTGGCATGCCACAAAACCAGGTTCAACCCACCATTTTTTCCTTTAAAAATGTCCTGTACCAAGTCAGGAATATGGCCATTGTTATATAATAGTTCGTTTCTGTGTGTCTTACAATTTAACGTTGCGTCGTTTGTTTTCTCTTGTTTTTGAGTGTAAATTGACATTGCGATAAGACGTGTCACGGTACCTGTCTATCCCAGGTTCATGTGTTTGGTTTTGATGTTGTATTTGTTGTTCTCGTGGGATTTTGTCTGGTGCTTGGTCCGTTTCTGTGTGTGTTAGTTATATTGTAGTGTTGTGTCGTTGTTCTCCTCTTGTATTTATGCGTTTCCCTCGGTTTTGGTTTGTTGCCCCGATTTTGTTTTTTGTCCATGGATTTATGAGTTTGAACAGCGGTATACTACTGTTGCCTTTACTTTACTTACACATAAACGTCATGAATAACACTCTTTTTGATGACGTCATAGAATTTGTTCAGTACATTTTGAAAATAAAATAAAAAAAATGTTTTTATAATATCAACTATGTAAACTTAATGTTTACATAGTCAATTACATCAATAACGTCTAAGACATACTAGGTCAGGAATGTGTATTTAATATATATAATATGCGGAAAATATGCATTTTACCTCGAACTATAATAGGTTTTCATATGTATGAAAGTGATCATTATTTGGACTGAATTGTGACAGACAAACATAGAATGAAAAAAGACATGTTTGTGTGTGCACTCCTCCCTCCCCGACATAGGACAGTGGTGAACCGGCACACAACTTATAATTTCTTTTATCTTATTATTGCAAATTATAACAATGCAGTATTATGGGGGAATATGCTGAACTTACTACCCTGATCAAGTGTAGTACTCAATATACTATGTTTAAGGAATACAGGGAATAAACTTTATGGCACTGCTAGAATTGCATCTTTTATTTCGGAATTCTTCACTTAAAACTTATATAAAACTTTTTTTATATTTAGCTTAAAAACACAACAGGGTATATAAACCTCAAGTCTATGTTGAATATCAGCAATTAAGGTTCATCATAATAACTTACCAAAAATGACCGTATTAAACATACTAGTGACACCTTAAGTTGAAAAACTTGTGTCTAATGCATTTGTTTTGTACAATAAAATATGTCTAAACTAAACTAAACCTTGAATAGAAGTAATACTATACAAATGCCAAAGATAAGAACATTGCTGGAATCTTATATTTATATAAATTACATGATTTTAATTTTCAGAATTTTTAAACTGAACTGTATTACGATATTCCTCGTTTCTGCAAAAGTTGATAAAATAATATAAGTTAGAAAGGAACTAAGTTGGGGAATCTCTGCACATATAATAAATTAGTTGTATTGACATAAAGGAGTAGGTACAGTAAGACCCCTTTTTTGCCCCAAAATATAGCAGTTTTACAAAATTGTTAAAATGTAAACCTTAAGTTATTCATTGGACAGTAAAATGCTTCTGCTACATACATTTGGGTTGATTTTGACAATACAATGCACATATATCGGGTACTAGAACCATTAAGTCATGCTAAATTACTGAAATCTTCACAATTCTAGCAATTTTGTTAAATTTTAGACGGTTTTCGTGTAAAACGAAAGTGGCCGCATTCGTGTTCATCCTTAATATTGAAATGTAAGTTGTATTTTATGATAATACATAACATATATAAAGGTTGAGGATGAACACGGATGCGGCCACTTTCATTTTTGACAAAAACCATCTGAAAAATGACATTTTTCGGCATATTTGGTAGATTTTTCGTATTTCAGCTTGAATCGGTGCGTTGTTTATGACTTAATCAGTTAAAATCTTTCACATAAACTGATTGATTCAAATAAAATAGACACTTAAGTGTTTAAAAAGTGGTCAAAATCTTTCGTCAGATGAACATGAAATTTGAGGCCAAAATCGGTCCTTACCGGACCTTCTCCTTTAAAACATATAGGAATAATAGACATCTGTAAACTATAGTGGATTTGATCTGTGTAACTGAGGGTATCGTATCTTTTGCAGATTAAGTAAAATGCACATCAAAACTTAAACTTAAACTTTTGTAAAAAACATCGCCGTCACTGGGAATTAAACTTACTCCGTGAATTTTAACAAAACATGTAGACGAAACCTCCCGGTTACAAAATGGTCGAATATCTACACAACGTACCCTCAAACTAAATATTTCATTACCATAGGTGTTTAATAATTGAGTTAATTTATAGCTTTAGGCTATGAGTTTATGAACAGAAATACATTTTTAAATGAAAAACACACCGATTAAATTGATGTGTGGAGTAAGGGCCTCTACAGAAAGACGTCTGTCTACTGTATGTTTGTAGCGGCGAGCAGTGAGCTGAAGAATTAACGTTGTGATTACATGAGTTCTATGTTCTGTCTTTTTTGTAATTTTCTTCTGCGTATCATCCTAATTGTATATTCATTTTTTAACATCGTACTCTTTTTATTGATTATGAAATCACCGACTAATACTCTTCATTAAATTCGTGAATTACAGTAGCATGAAGCCGCTATTCCAGGTAGGTAGACCAACGTGTCAAGATAGTTACCTGAGATCACCCATTTGGGTTTTGGATTCGTGTTGATGAGTCATAAGTGGTCCTTAAAGTGCATTGTATACGTTTCAGTCTTGTAGTTGTGTTTAGTTTTTAACAAAAAACATTTTCTTTCGACTAAGGAGTTCTGATATTCTAACTGCTATGCAACGTCTCTTTTTATAACATATCATGCGTTTGCGTTTGTGAATTTATTCCCGTGACGAAGACTTGTTTATCGACATTTCAATCAATGACAAACGAAACACTGCAAATATAACACAAGGTATTAACACATCATTTGAAATATGTCTTTTGTATTGTTTTATTAAAGGATAATTTACGTTTGACACACAAATGTTAGATAAGAAAAAAGACAACTATCAAGTTTTACGAGGGAAATAATAAAAATTGAGAGTTTCTGATTTAAAGCAATTAAATCTGTCATAAATAAATGTATCACCACAAAAACAGTAAATATAAGTAGGTAGCTATAAAGGTAATCATAAAACTATCACACTCTTTATTATCTAGTTAAGTATATATCTACACTAGTAGTCTTTATATGTGTCTTCCTTAAAGTCCCATAGCGTTCAACTCCCTTAATTCCTGACAAGCAGCACAATAAGTACAACATGCAATGATTATGCAGTCATGGCACATATCACCCTGAAATAGAAAAGAAGCAACTATAAAAACTTCAAAAAAATTTCAAATCAACATTAACTAAGGCATGCATTGTTTATGATTTTGTTTGCATTCATAATGGCTTTATGCTCAGAATTTGAATAATTGTCGCCAAACTGAATGCTAAATAAATGCCTATCGAAGTATGCTCACCTTTAAATCAAATGCATCTTATGCCTCGTTCACGCGGACATTTAATTCGAATTGAATTCAAATCGAATTCGCTTATCGCGTTCACACACTCTTCTTTTTTAATTTGAATCGATTCGAATTAACTAATTCGAATTAGTCAATTCGAATTTGAAATACGTTTTTGTTTATACGAGTTAAAAGCTAACTTCGTTTGGACAGTAAAGCGAATTTGACGCGCATTGCAATTCGAATTAGAATTGACGTTAGGACGTAAAACGTTTCGAATGCGAATTAAACTAATTCGAATTAGTTAATGCGAATCGAATTCGAATTACGTGTGAACTCAACATAAATTGATCATACTGTTGATAGGCCTGGTTTATTCATTTCAACTTGTTAAGTTCTAAACAGATTTCTTTTAAATACAGGCTAATGTGCGTACTAAAATTTTTTCACCTACCCTTATGGCACCAAGGGTTCTGATTCTTGTTCTAATACCTATTTCCGCAGCAGGTACACAACAGGTAGTGCAACAATTTTCACCTAAGCGTGCTGCAATTGAGCTGATAGCACAACAATAACAGCAAAACACATAAAAACCTTAAATATAAAATAATAATATTACTTGGCACACAATGAACAAAAAATCGGATAATTGGCATCTTTGAAACACTATCTACATATTGTTTTCATTTTCAGGAAAACGGTCACACAATGACATTAGCATCGTTCAATTAGATTCGAATTATTTCGATGAACACATTGTTAGTTGAGATGGTTTCAAAGACAGTGATTAGAAATTTTGAGAGCGTGACATCAAGAAAATGTATTTAATCGTTATGCAGGAATAGACCTAATACAAATGGACGTTTCAAATTGGTTACGCCTGTCGCATTAGTGGCGGTCATGAAAATGAGGCTAGCATTTGTGACATCATTTTTGACTGACCTTGGTATTCTGTTAAATTTTAGCCACTACATTAATAATGTACACAAGAAGGTTAAAAGATACCAAAGCTTTAAGGAATATTGAAACAAACGGCCAACGCCACCTCAAAAACGAAAAATACTCAATAAAGAAACTCAATACTGATTAAACATTAACCCCACTAATTTCAGATGCAATCTCCAGTGCTACGGAGGGTTAGTAGATCCTCCTGCACGAGTGACACCCGTCGTCGTTCGTTTTCAATAAAATAATTTGAAAAGAAAGAGCGATTGATATGACATCACACGGAAACGGATTCATATTTGACCCCTGTCTAACATGTAGCCATCACTTAATAAATACACCATCATTTATGTTAATTTCAACAGATTTGGAGACCTTGTTTTTAAAGACGTTTACAAAACTGAGGAGATGACTTTGTATTTTAGTTTCAAGCATTAATAAAATCGGATGTGTTAAATACTATTTTGTTACCAGCAGTCAGTTGTGGTTCAGTTTTATCAAAAAAATGTATACACACATCGATGATATAATCTTGGATTGCAAGTCAATACTTCAACTGATTTGAATACGTAATCATGCGAACCTTAATTCTCATCTTCGATGGCCTACGCATTTTCATTGTGTTTGATATCAGACAATCCTAGAAAAAAAGTCAGCATAACTGTAAATTTTCACGTGGTTGTCAGTGAATGTATATTTGTATTTATGTTTATACATGTTACAGGTCATATGACCTACGGACGTTTTCGGAAACCATATGGATGTTTGATTAGATGGCGTCTATTATAAAATGCACACGACATTTGACTACATTATAAGGAGTCTATGAATTCGAAACAGTTTTTGTATTAATTTTTTGTAATTTAGTATTTTATAGATAAATTACGACATTTTAAGTCAATATCTGAACCTGAATTTGTCAATTAAGGAATCGTCAAACAATCAAAAACTTTTTTAAACAAGAATATGTCCCCTGTACACAGATGCCCCATTTGCACTATTATTTTCTTTGTTTAATGAACCGTGAAAATGGGGGGAAATCTCTTATTTGGCATTACAATAAGAAAGATCATATCATATGGAACATGTGTACTAAGACCGGAATACATAATGCCCATAAATAGGGCATAACAAAAGTTATTGAAATATATTGAAATCAACACATAAGAATGTAAAAATAAAAATAACAATAATGACCTGTATTTTTTATAAACTTTTTTATAGACTGCTTTCTCAGTGTTAACGTCATATTTTCATATGATTAAAAGAAAACACTTTCTATCATGGTGTTCGTATGTTATAGCAATATAATTCAAACACGAAACATCTTAACATATTAGCGGAACTGGAAAAACAAATAATATGACTTATTGATTAGCTTAAGATGGCTGGGGCCTATTCGAAGTTTCTATAAGAAGTGCCGTATTTTTAGTTATTTTATTCTTTACAGAAAGAGAATCAAATTGGTCGAAAAAAATAGGGGGTCACGGACCATTTAAGCTCAACATTTTACTTTTAAAGAGGTATGTAAAAGGGACCATTTTTAAATGAAATGATAGGGAAAATAGAGGTGTTGACATATTTTTATCGGAATATGAAAAAAAACGTTCTATGACACTTGGTCCAAAACAGCAATATAAAAAGCTGAACTATAGCTTCAAAAAATGAGCAAATAAAAAACATAGGTCACGGATAAGGAAAAAAACATATTTTGCCTTAAAACCCAAATTTTGGCGGGAAAATGGTGAAAATGGGTGAAATGTCATTTTGTCCCTTTAACAGATACGGATAATAACGAAAATATTCTATTAGTTACATAACTACAATGATTTAACATTTCTAATCAAACAAAATATTTAAAAAAAATATATCTAATATACGACAAATACTTTTGTAATTCATGCGTGAAATTATGCGCAGTCGAATAGTCCCGAGCCACCTTAACTCTAAAAATTTCTCAGAGTTTATACTAATTTGACTTACTATAGATCACTTTTGCATTGTAATCTAAGTAAAAAAAGAGGCAAATTAACCAATTATACACCAATCACTAACAAAACATTATCACACATGACACAATGTTTTAAAAATTTGAGTAATAATTATTCAGTGTTGAAGACGTAAAAGCAATATGTACATGAAAGTTCGGTACATTGTATGATTAATAATGAGACAAGTTCCCCTGTGTGACTATGACATCTTTTTGAATTTTATAATAAACATACTTTTTACCACAAATTCAATTCATGGCATTTTCAAATAATATGTTTTTTTACTTCTGATACGTACTGTTACCAACATCAGAACAACAATCACATAGCCCAGAAGTCCATTCCCTGGTTCCATGAACATGGCCAACCAGCAGAGGATTGGTCATCACACCTGGTTGGTTGACGACTACAGTGGTCATCTGTTGTTGGTGTTGTGGATGAACTTGCGGTTCTCTTCCCATTGTTTGTTGGGGTGGTTGCATTCCATAGCCTTGATTATTTTGAGCCATTCTTTAATTCAAACTAAACTAACTTAAATACAAAATATTTAACTTACATTAAACGTCCATTGATTAAAGTAGAATCTCCAAATTTATCTCATCTCATTTAATAAAGCATTTAGTGAATTCATGTTATTGGTGTGTGACTTAATGTTTTAGACTGTAAATAAAGGACTCATGTGTATACGTTGATTTGTGACTTTATGTTTTAGACTGTAAATAAAGGACTCAGTAGCATACGTTGATGTGTGACTTAATGTGTTAGACTGTAAATAAAGAAACTAGTAGTATACGTTGATGTGTGACTTAATACTTTAGACTGTAAATAAAGGACTCAGTAGTATACGTTGATGTTTGACCTAATGTTTAGACTGTAAATAAAGGACTCAGTAGTATACTGAAGTTCTAAAATCCGAAATCGCTTGAGAGAAAACAAATCCGGGTTGAGACCGATCCGAAACGCAATTTGATACTTTAATCAGAATGAAATATGACTCATATACAAACGTTATTTTTTTACATGCAGACCGGGGTTTTCTAAAAAAAAAATACCAAAGAGAGGCAAGGACCGTTTCAAAATAATCTAATCTAAATGAGTGTTGTGATTTCATTTTTGCGAGACAATCTAATTCAAACATGAGTTACAAAACTGGTGTTTAAAGTAGAACAGGAAGTCAGAAGCGTATAATTGTATCCCCTTACCATTCATTTGAATCTTTATTAAGGAAGAGGCACGTCGTTGTTTCGTGTTTAGTAAATTGTGTCAGTCTTACCATACATAGACTCTGATGTTGTTCAGGTTTCAAACAGGTTTTGCCTTTTTGTTGATGATCAGTTTTTGACCTATAGTTGAGTATCTACATTTTTTCAATTGTTAACAGTTGTCTTATTTGGGAAACTTTCTTTACATCATTAAAGCTCGGGCATTCTTATACTTTACAACTTATTGCATTTTAATTTACAAAAAGTAAATTTACCAACCCAACTGAAGGAAATATTAAATATCCAATAATTAAAATAAGTAAAATAATGCAAGGTTTAAGAATAATAAACACAAGCTTCAGTACAAAGGTATCTGCTTAGAGCCTAACGTCTGAACAACAGCAACTTACGCAAAACATTGGATCGAACATATGTTATGATAATGACAATAAAGCTTCTGATGAAATTTTGAAAAAAAATTCTCGTTCAAAGATGTCTTAAACCAGAGAGAAAATTAACGTGATGTTCACTACATAAAAATTTAATTTGCCTCTGTAAAGTTATAGAACCGTTGAGTTAGAATAAGCCATTTCAAATATCTGATCATCTGTTTACGCAGAAATATAACACCCGGGAAACACTGACATAATACCCAAATCTTGACAACGAAAGAGAGGCGAAAATTACCAACATTCAAGCTTATAGGTCGAACAAGAACTGACACCATAGGTGAAAAATACTAAGACAAAAAAAAACAGTATGCAAAACACTGCATAAAAGACAAACAACTGAGCAACACGAAGCACATCATCTACCAGTCGGGTTACTCCTGTAAGTACAACCAAGGTGGTAAGTCTAATTCGGGAAGAAATGGGACGGGATTGTAGTTACGACGATTCTAACATGTCCGTCGTCTTCTGTGCAACAGATGGCCTAAGACCACAATTAATGATCCCGCTTTTCGTTGTCACAGAATATACTAGTAATTCTCTTTCATTAAAGTGTTTTTTTTATCTCTTTCTCATACCTGTTGTTAATGGGGTAGAAATGAAAGAAGAGAACTGAAATAAGTTTTGAATGTTTTATCTTAACTGATTTTGATAAATAAAGAGTGATGAGGCCAGGTGCAAAAAGGTGATATCTACAGTTTTCAGAACATCTCTTGACTTGTCCATCGTAGTCTGGTTGTGTATTGGCTTAATTTGTAAGATCTTACACACACAAAAGATTGGACAAAAAGGGTGGATGTTTTTGTATTGCGATAAAACATTGAAAACTGATAGAGGAATGTAGTGTGGTCTGTTGCCAGATGTAACATAACGGTCAACCAACATGTGATTGTGACCGTAAAAGTTACGGAGGAATTTATTTCAAACTCAGTACTAGACACTCTTGTTTAAATAGCTACCTTGTGAGCAGTAACAATAAATTGAGAAAATCAGAATAGGAGAAATACATGCCCTTAAATATCTTATCAGCTAGTATATTTATATACTCCGTATGTAGGTATTGTTTTAATGTTTCTAATTGAAATAGAAAACTCATAATATGGAACATGAAATCATTTCCTTTGTTGTTAATTTTTGTTTTCGACCAACCCTCATTGTCGATGTCAAGATGTAATTGAATATATGTTTTAGACTTTATTATATCTGCTAAATCCTTTATCTCAAGTTCGATGAGAAAGGTACGTGATGCATGTTTATTTTTGAATTATAAATTGAGATAACATCATATCTTTATAGCGGAATGTAAAGTAAAAGAAAAATGCTAAATTCTATTCTTTCGTCATAAGTGTATGCTTGAATAAAAAAAGTTGGTAAGAAGAGTAGCACAGTTGATTTCTATAGGAATGCAAATTATTGTTTTTTTAAACGTAACAAATATATTGTCAATCAAGAAATTAAGCATCTTGATAATTTCCATTTCAGAGAGTATTTGTTTTTATTCAGTTTGTAATTTAATCGAAAATGCGATTAATCCATTCCGAAGACAGTATAATTGTATCTACCGTGGACATTCGTATATATGTCACAAAGCAGAACCAACTCTTCAATTTACAACGAATATTCTTTTTTCATCTTACGGACATTTGATCACGGAATTATACTTTTTTTGACAGGTTACCTTTTCTGTAGTAGGACATCTGGTGATCGGTCAAGTACGGGCAAGAGAAAGAATTAAAATCAAGCGTACAACAAACGGTACAATTTTTGGAGAAAAATGCCCGTTCTATGATTTCTATACACGAAAATATTATTGGAAAACAGTAAACTTTCCCCCTAAATTGCACCGATTATATGTTTGATTTAACTTTTGTTGTTTGCTCATTCTTACCGAGAAATAGGATGTGTAACCACATAGTATAGGTAACCTGTCAAACAATTATGTAATCCAGAGTCAAAAGACGGTAATTTGAAATAGCTATAAGCAGCTATGTATTTGCAGAATCATCAAATTAGAAGGTATATTGCCTCTGATCATCTATATAAACACCACCAATAAATCAATGTTATTTAAATTCCCAGTTACGAATCTATTCAATTACATAATATGGAAATATGTAATATAAACAACTTGCACACTGATCATAAAGACTACAGAAAAAACATTTTAAATATTGAAAAAAAAAATCTTTTTAATGCATTCTAATTTGAATAAATATTTGGTTCGACAAAACTATATACCGGTTATGAAAAACTATTGTATTCAAGCGAAAAATATAAACGATTGCTATTAAGAACATGGAAATATTTTAATGATGTAAATAAAGTTGTGTACCAACTCAGACACAACTCTAAATGCTTCCACTACTTAAATACAAGCTATTTCCCTAGTAAATGTTACTAGTAAAACAACAGCATTAAGGAAAAAAGAATCCACTTATTTTCTAGTTAAATTAAGTCACACATTTGTGTTTATAGAGCAAACTGTTTTTACAAAGGAATAAGGCCTCACCTAAGTGATAGTTTGAAACTTACCAAAGGAAAAGATCTGAGAAGGAACAAAATGTATCTTAAAACCAACTTTTAAAGTGCGTCCGCCTAAGTTCAAATCGAAACTCACCTTCGAAAAATTAACGTCAAACGCATGTCGACAACTGATATAATTTTCAAAAGGTATCATATAAAACAGATCTAGGGTTTTATAAGTACAGAAAGAAAAAAAACCGCTAAATCTCAAGATTCGACGATGTATAATATAAATCGATATATTACTCCATAAGATGTCAAATCTTTTTGTACATTGACTTGGTAATCCATATGCCAGTCGTGTAGCCGCCGTCAAAGGTAAAGTACAAGTAACTCGTGAACTTATGTGTCTAACTTTTGTTTATTATTATGATTGAATTTGGTGTGGCCTAAAAGTACAATTAACATAACAATAATCATTTGTTATACAAATTTTAGAAATTTTATCCTTCAAGTGTGGCTTTGTTTTGTATTGTGTTGAGATATTCGAACAGGAAGTTTTACGGGTACTCTACGTTCTAAATACTACATATTAGATATTCATTCAAAACAGTCTTTTGTTGTGTAATTATTATTTTTTTTTTTTTTTTTAAATAACTATGTTAACTTGAATGTCATGCAATAGGTGTGTAATTGATTAGGTGAAAAATCAACGAATCAATATGTTTTCATGCACAACAAACAACTAACGTGATTGTTATACAACGATTGAATTGTCAGAACAGACTTAAAAATGGCAAAAATGAAAAAATAAAAACTTGAAGATATAATAAAAATCAAATATTTAGTATCGTGTTGGATCGAATTTATTTGGTTTATCAACATAATGCCTGTATTTGGTATTATGTTCCATGACCTGTTGTAACGTTAACAGGACTTTACGAAATTTATAAGTGAGCATAGTGTTTATCGAACATTCCAAATGGGATACTTCTAGTATCCGACAGTCAACACGAGTCTTAGTCACATGCACTTGTTTATGAGTTAATGTGCCCCTTTTTCCTAGAACTTCTTTTCTTTCTTTTTCTTTAATACAAAAAGAATTCCGAACTTTTTTATATTAAAATAAGAACATGAATGCAACTAATAGTTTCCAGAAGAGTAACGGAACTTTTGTTCTCCATTTCTGTTTTCAATTCAATTCAGTTGTAACATAAAAAGAACCTATGCATCAATGTCCAGGATTTTCATATAATTGGTTATTACTACAGAACAATGTTCTTGTGATTATCATTAAGGCATTACAGATTTCAAGAAACATGAATATTATTACGAACGATACGTATATAGCTTCATTTTCAGTCTTCGTAACATAAATAATTAAGGAGATCTACTAATTCAACAAGAAATGAAAGTACATTGAAGTCATAATGATGCACTACATTCTCTAAGTTGCTAGGCATGTTTGACAACATTCAACGTTCACGATATCAAATTAAAAACAATGTCAGTGTGTAACATTTTCTTTTCCATTGGTTTTAGTAAAATAGATATAAAACACATTAACACAAGTATATGTACATGGGTAATGTCAATGTACAAAATGACAAACTATGTAATACATTTACAATTGCACATTTTCAATCTGATTTTTTTTTATGAAATACAAAAGCATGTGTGTGAAACTACACTCGAATTCATTGAACACAGAAAACAAAATATTTCCGTACAGTACTTTGATGATATTTGTTACGTTTTGTTTGATTAAAAGATGTCTTATTTGTAAATGTACCACATTATCTAATTATACTTTAATATCGATATTTACCTAAAATAATTTTAGTCGATATTAAAATGTTGGAAACATGAATAGAAAATGAAAATCTTACCTACTCTCTTTATATCCTACGTCCTAACGCAACTACGTGGCGACTATTGACAAATTTTTGAACGTGCAGGAACAAGTTTAAAATCATTTTAAAACATCATACTTGATAGGGACTTTTCATGATTTTATTTGTAAATAATTGTAGAGATACATAATAACTTCAAAAAGGTCGAAATGAATGATTTTTGTTTTTAGTGAAAAATATTGGGGTTTAATATTTGTTGTCGCAGTGACTTTCTTTTATTGGTATGTGGTGGTGTTCGTTTGTTTTTTTCGTGAATGTTTGTGTTGTGTGAGTTTGTGTGTTAATCGAAACTAGAGGAAAAATAAAAAGGCATTGGCTATTATTCAGCATGTAAATCGGTTTTGTTTTCTTTTCTACTAAACGACAACACTGAACAATATGTAATTAAAAGTAATCAGTAACCGATACAATTTCGATCATGTTCCAAATGATCAAAATAAAATTGAGAATGGAAATGGGGAATGTGTCAAAGAGACAACAACCCGACCATAGAAAAAACAACAGCAGAAGGTCACTAACAGGTCTTCAATGTAGCGAGACATTCCCGCACCTGGAGGCGTCCTTCAGCTGGCCCCTAAACAAATATATACTAGTTCAGTGATAATGAACGCCATACTAATTTCCGAATTGTACACAAGAAACTAAAATTCAAAAAATACATACAAGACTAACAAAGGCCAGAGGCTCCTGACTTGGGACAGGCGCAAAAATGCGGCGGGGTTAAACATGTTTATGAGATCTCAACCCTCCCCCTATACCTCTAGCCAATGTAGAAAAGTAAATGCATAACAATACGCACATTTAAAATTCAATTCAAGAGAAGTCCGAGTCGGATGTCAGAAGATGTAACCAAAGAAAATAAACAAAATGACAATAATACATAGATAACAATAGACTACTAGCAGTTAACTGACATGCCAGCTCCCGACTTCAATTAAACTGATTGAAAGATTATGATTTCATCATATGAATATCAGGCACAATCCTTCCCGTTAGGGGTTTAGTATCATACCATCATAACATATATGAGAAAAAACATTTTTTTTTGCTAAATCATAATCTCAGGGATGTTCATACCTGTCATAAGTATAATGAGCACCAATACAATGAGAAAAAAATGAAGATGTTTTGGTTGTCTTTAACATTTCACATTCTTAGAATCGTAACAAGGTTTATAGCTTTCATTCGAAAACTTCCGAAGTAAGTGTGCAACGTATATGCATTTTTTATTTGATAACGAGAGGCATCGACCAATTCTAATATCAATACGACTGTGTAGATGTAGATACCATTTGCCTGCATTATCCTTACATCTGTGTTGAGTTTCCAACATTTAGTCGGCATCGTGGTTAAATGATCTTTGATATGTACATCCATTATGACCATATCTGTAAGGTAAGAGAAAAATAAAGGAAAGTAATACCAAACTCCGAAAAATTGAATCATTACGAAAAGTCCCTAATCAAATGGCAAAATTAACAGCTTAAATGGATCAAACGAAAAGGTAACAATTGTCATCGTTCTGACTTGGTACATGTATTTTCGTATTTAAAAAAAATGGTAGTTTAAACCTGATTATACAGCTGGCTAAACCTCAAACTTGTTTGACAGTCGCACTATTTTCCATTATATGAACAACTATGTGTGAACAAAACTAACATACATAATAGGTTGAAATGCAAAAAATAGAGTTCCTACATTACACATTGTGTTATAATCTTAATCACTCAAATTACAAACGAATGTGAAAAACAAGAATATAAAAATTATTATATCACAAATACACAATGACGAGATGTTTAAAAGTACCGAGCCGGGTCAAATGGCTATTACAAAAAAGAATCTGTCTGAACAGTAAATTTAATCATTTACAAAGACAAACAAACGAACACTTAAATACATTATTAAAATGTAAAGTCACAAAAATACCGAGGAAAAATCAAAACAAAAAGTTCCTAATCAAATGGCAAAAGCAAAAGCTCAAACACATAAACCGAAATGGTTAAAACTTTCATATTCCTGACATGGCAAAGGCATTTTCTGCTGTAGAGAATGGTAGACTCCCAAATGTCGTCCCGATAGGATTAAATTCATAAACACTTTACGAACATGTTCTTGAAATGAAACTTTTTTTAACAGAGCGAATAGCATCTTAAGATTCAAATAAGCAGATATGGTATTCTTGTCATTGCGATAACTCTCCACACGGGACCAATTGAGATAGAGGTAAGCAACGAGTCATGGAACGTCCTTCAACAATGAACAAAACCAGTACCGATTAACAATTTATAGAAGGCCCAAAATTTACGAAAGTGATTTTCATTTATACGTCAATTGGTCTCTTATGGAGGTTTGTCTTATTGAAAATCATACCACATCTTCCTAGTTGTCATACCAGTACCTAATATCTGCGATAAATCGATTAAACATATTAGATAACCTAAACTAGACATTTGTTCTGATTGAAAACAAAAATGACCATATGATTCAGTTTCAACAATTCCTTTGTGTGTTGCTTTTTCGTTACATGTGTGACCACGTTTCATACTGGAAACAAAATAGTTGACCTTAATCTTATTCTTATTTTGATGACAACATTTTTCCAAAAATCATAACTGAGGTCTTCCAATTATTAGGTAGTTTCGTTTTTACAAACACAAGGTTATAATTGTATCCTTGGATACAAACTCAAACATCAATCGACTTCCTTGTTATTATATGCCTGTTATACGGTCACCTTAACAAGTCAACCTACGATAATGAGAGTTTGTATTGAAATCAAAATTGATCATCAAACAAAACGTTTACAACATTCATAAAGTTAACAAAGTTTGCGAGAAAAATATAAGCATTTTGATTAAATGTAATTGTTTTAGTTGATCATAATTTTCTTATTAAATGAGTTTATATTTGGTTTTGATGTTATATATATATGTTATATTTGTTATTCTCGTGGGATTTTGTCTATGTGTGTTACATTTTAGTGTTATGTCGTTGTTCTCCTCTTATATTTAATGCGTTTCCCTCGGTTTTAGTTTGTTATCCCGATTTTGTTTTTTGTCCATGGATTTATGAGTTTTGAACAGCGGTATACTACTGTTGCCTTTATTTAGTTTTGAACAAATTAAAACACTTGATTTGCAGCAAAATCCCAATAGTTTTGTTTAAGGGAGACCGGGTTATAAAATGTCAAATAGTTATTATTATTTAATTTTATATGAAAATAATCGGTTAACAATGGTTACATGTCAAACCAGTAATTATATCCACCATCCTTGTCCCTTCAATTAAACTAAAGGTGCCTTTCAGAAGTTACGTGAAAAAACGAGATTTAAAGACGTAAAGATCAATATACATGTAGTAAGCGATTTCCGTTTTCAGAAAACGTCTGAGTAGCCCTGTATAAATAGTCCTTGAATATCGGTATTAACTTATATCTGATTACATAATACTAAATTGTCCTTAATCACCCACTTAATTTCAATCAATCATTTATCAATAATGTAAAATATGTCCTTGGTGCTCACGTTTGTCATAATTTAGTTAGCTAGGCTTGTTAATGTTATCAAATAGCATGCGCATACTTAGGTCTCATTATGTTTGAATTGCATTCAAGGTTGCATTCACCTTGTTTTTGTTGTTTTTGTAAATAACTATTACTATTGCATGTATTGAGCTTCCTTGTTATTAAAAAGAAGATATCTGAATAGGAATTAAATTGAGGCTAATTATACTGCACACTGTTGGAAATAGTGTTTAGACATTTTGGAATAAGGCAACAGAAAGGACAATGATTGAAACAAACTGATCTATATTGGTGTTTTTTTTTTTTTATTTTTTAATTGGTACTGGATTGGAAGTACGGATATTAATTAATTGTAACTTACTATTATCATGATTATATTATTTTTTTAGGAAATGTATCTCCATCTTTTACTGATTGGATTTAGTTTAACGATTTTGTTAATTCGAACTCTAACGTTTTTTGGGTTGTTCTTTTTTTTTATTTTTTGGATTTGCAAATAATGCTTCATCAAGCATCAATGCGGCAGAATCAGATACAATCAGTTTACACAAAAAAAGTGTGTCCTCCAATATTAACTTATTATGTTACAAAACTGTGTATTTGAGACAAACCTTATATAATGTCCTTGATTCACAGGTTCGTCTAAATTTAATTGATAAGATAAATGATTCCTTTTCAAAAAGTTTCGATCCTGTTTAATATATTGATAAATACATTCCTGTTATATTTATACATTTTATACAAATGCATTATGAATTTGTTTTTTCATTAAATCTAGACCACTTATTCAAAATGATGAGTGCATGTTATTAACGATGCCTTTGGAAATAGGTTATATGACGTATACATGACAGAGATCATCTAAGATATAATGAGAAAAATAACGCTAGGTTAAAAGTGTGTAATTCTGCAACAAAAAATGTTAATGTTTCATTTAGTTACCGATAATAATGATTAATTCCATTCTGTCACTTATTAACACAAATAGCATGAAGAACTTGTATCTCATCCAAGCTCATTCAAGGTTAAGGAAACTATCGAAACTAAGCAGTCTGCTTCAAATCTTGAGCAATTCCTCCATATGTTCACAGATGGATGACTTAAAACTAGAATATTATAAACGAATATGATGATATAACAATGATCAACTGTTAATTTGATAAGTTCAAAGCAATAATATCAGTATACCCATGGCCATTTTTTTTGCAATACTATATCTCGATTTATTCGGTACACAATTGTACATATTCAAACTATACCGAATTCATTAGCAAGAGTGTCTCCATTGCACAAATATATTATGTCATGAAAAAACTACTTCTTAGTATTAGATTAGTACATTTGTATTATAGTAACGCATCGCGAATTGGCTGTGAGATGGACTATGCATGTCTATCAAATATCAGTGACACGTATTTGCAGCTGTTAACTTTTTATAGACATTTAATATGTTTTCCAACGTTTGATTTCTTATTTTCGATCAGGACATTTTGACGAATTTAATATTCAATTTATCAATTCGCCCCCACATTAATAGAAATATATCAACTTCATCCGCGTATTGCATATACATTCTCAACTCATAAGTTATTCAAGAGCTACTCAGACTTTGAAACAGAGTTTTGTCGGAGAACGTATCGTCCTTTTTCTAACACATTTGCATCGAATAGTACCAAGACCTAGATAGATATTTTGTGTCAACTTCACAAATAATACAGGAAGGTCTTGACTTATAGATTCAAGTATCTGTATTCAACTTTATTTACTTTGCAATTTGACTTTAATTTGTCATTGTACAATTGTGTTTTTGTTTATAAATATTCCGTATCAACTTTACTAATAATATTAAATTCAGGTATTAAAGAATAGATTCAAGTCACTGACGTTTTATTATCATCTTATTAACGTGTTCCTGTCTTCTTGTTATTTTTCTTTGTAAATGTTAAACCTTTGCAGTATAGTCCATTATTTTGGTAGTATCCTTTTGACGTGGCTCGGTTTTTATAAATCCCCCAAAAATGTTATGGTCATTTCGTCTATACACTTCATTATCGACTTCTAGGAGTCGATATTAAAAATTGAACGATGGACAGTTAGTGCGTGAATTTTTCTTGCTACCTGATTGGAAAATATTACGAGACGTGAATAATCAAAGTTTATTGATTGGTTAGGACAATCCAAACCTAGTAAATGTCCATAAAGTACAGTCATGTGTTAAAGTAAATGGGAATGTAACCAAATGGTTTGATGTTCAATGTGGTCTAAAACAAGGGTCAGTGAATGAGGTTAAAAGTTTAAATGTTGGTATTCCGCTAGAGGAAGAGAAAATTTGTATTTTGCTTTATGCTGATGATATTGTTTTACTGGCTGAAAATGAATCGGACTTAAAGATGCTATTAGATGTTTTATATATGTGGTGTCATAAATATGATATGTAAATAAAGGCAACAGTAGTATACCGCTATTCAAAACTCATAAATCCATGGACAAAAAAAATCGGTGTAACAAACTGAAACCGAGGGAAACGCATTAAATATAAGAGGAGAACAACCACACACCACTAAAATATAACACACACAGAAACGGACCAAGCATCATACAAAATCCCACGAGAATAACAAATATAACATCAAAACCAAATACATGAATTTGGGATAGACAAGTACCGTGACACGTCTTATCGCAATGTGAAATTACACTCAAAAATAATAGAAAACAAACGACGCAACGTTAAAATGTAACACACACAGAAACGAACAATAATAGTACAATGGCCATTAAAAAATGGTGGGTTGAACCTGGATTTGTGGCATGCCAAATCTCGCACTTTAATGGCAATGTAAAATATAACATTGAAATGACAACATAATATTACAGGACTACAATACAAATAAATAGGAGAACGTTTTAGACAAAGAAACACATGATTAATGAATAACAAAAAGCATCAGGTTTAAAATTCAATACGCCAAAAACGCGCCTCGTCCACACAAGACTCACCAGTGACGCCCAGATAGAAAGGATCGAACGTGAAAAAAAGTACAAAATTGTACAGCACTGAAGATCAAAAGTTGAAAAAAGGTTGTGTCAAATACGGCTATGTTTTCATGCTTGGGATAAGAACATCCTTATTATTTAGAACAATTAATGCTATTGCAAACAGTAAATTTTATCAAATGAATATAACAGATATACATAATGAAACTGAAGTATTAACTCATTACAGAAAACAAACACGAATACATAATGAAAAGACCAACACAGAATAGACACACCCGACTCAGTCCAGGCCTCAACGCAGTAAATCATGAAAATGACGTCACATACGCTGGTGAAAAGGCACAAAAATTACGTCACATTTGAATTTATGAAATTTCCGAAACAGCAGAAGTAAGTGTTAATTTGAGTAAATCTAAGATTATTCATTTTAGAGCACCTTCATTTCCAAGGTCTATTAATACATTTATGCTGGGTAACGATAATATTGTAATTGTAATACAATATATTTACCTTGGTTTACATCTAACAGAACTTTTAAATTATGATTTAATGGCAAAAGCTATTGCCAAGTCGGCAAGTAGAGCTCTTGGGTTAAAATGTAAATCAAATGGTGGTTTTTGTTACTCTTCTTGTAAAAAGATTTTTGACACACTTGTATGGTCAGTCAACGATTATGGTGCTTCAAAATGGGGAACAAGACAATTCTCTTGCATAAATGCAGTTAAAAACAGAGCCATGAGATTTTTTATGGGTGTAGGAAAGTGTATATCAAACTTATCTCTGTATGGTGATATGGGTTAGATTTTATGCAATGTAAAGCAATGGACAGCTTTGTTTAGATTATGGATCAGATTTTGTAAAATGGACAATGATAGATTGAACAAAAGAGTATGTATGGGGTCATATAAGTATGGAAATAAACCAATTAAAAAGTAATGACTAAGTTTAAAGAGTATAATCTTGAACCATATTGTAATTGTGATATATTATTAACTAAAAATGTGATTAAGGATATATAATAAATAGCTATTGATTTATATAAAATTTAATGGCATAATTAGTTGGTTTCGAATTAATATGCCAAACTACGTACTTATAAATCATTTAAAAAAGAATTTAAGCTAGAATATTATATTTTTAAAACTATTGCAGGGAAATATAGAAGTGCTTTTGCAAAATTTCGCTATGGTGTTGCGCCCCTAAAAATTGAAACGGGCCGGTATCGGAACTTACTTATTAATGAAAGAATTGGTTTTAATTGTAATGATGATACTATTGAAGATGAAGAACATGTAATTTTAAAATGTCCACTATATGCAGATATTCGTGCTGAATTGTTTAGTAATGCTATTTCGTTTTGTCATGATTTTAATAGTATGTCAGATGACGATAAATTTGTATTTTTATTTAGTGATGAAAATGTTTACTTTTATACTGCCAAAATCTGCTATGTTATTTTACTGAAAATAAAATGTTTATTATAGTCTTAAAATCTGTATACTTCTAATATATTATATGTTTTATATTTTTTGTGTATATATATATATCATTGGTTTGAACGTAGTTTTCAATTTAGACTTATATATATATATATACAACTCGTCTAAACATCAACCCAACAATGTTAGATCTGTAAATTTGCTTTCGCAAATTTTTGGTTCTTCCCTCTCCGGGATTCGAACCCATGCTACTGTGATATCGTGACACCAAATCGCCTGCACTGCAGCCGTCCCGCTAGACCACACGACCACCTGGGCTCTCAATAAAAGAGCTTTCGCTGGCCGTGTGTTACCTTTCCACGTCAGTTTTAATCTAGCGGCGTACTACAGTACATGATATATAAGGCATGAAGATGTTATTGTTACAGATCAGCTAAATTATCTATAGTAAAGGATCATACAAATTAATGTAATATACAGTCACAGAAAATAATTATATTTATAAGTACGTCTGAGTCAGTGACAACTCTACAACAGATGTATCCATCGGATCGCCATCAATGATGGTGATCCGATGGATACATCTGTTGTAGAGTTGTCACTGACTCAGACGTAGCATGGGTTCAAATCCCGGCGAGTGAAGAACAAAAAATTTGCTAAAGCAAATTTATAGATCTAACATTGTTGGGTTGATGTTTAGACGAGTTGTATATACATATAGTACACATCCGTGTATCACCATCATTACTGGTGATCCGATGGATAAATCTGTTGTAGACTTGTCACTGACTCAGACATACTTATAAATATAATTATTTTCTGTGACTGTATCTTGCATTAATTTGTAGGATCCTTTACTATAGATAATTGAGCTAATCTGTAACAATAACATCTCCATGCCTTATATATCATGTAATGTAGTACGACGCTAGATTAAAACTGACGAGGAAAGGTAACACACGGCCACCGAAAACTTTATCATTTGTGAAGCCCAGGTGGTCGTGTGGTCTAGCGGGACGGCTACAGTGCAGGCGATTAGGTGTCAAGATATCTCAGTAGCATGGGTTCGAATGCCGGCGAGAGAAGAACAAGAAATTTGCGAAAGCAAATTTACAGATCTAACATTGTTGGGTTGCTGTTTAGACGAGTTGTATATACATAATGTACACAGCCATGTATCACCATCATTGCAGTATTGTTGTAATTATACTTTTTGCGTCTATTTTAACCCTTTCAATGAGATGACATAATATCAGGCTGTAGTGAGACGAATGCTAAGCTATTCAAAGACTACAAACGTAATTCTTTTTACCAGCACACTTGGTACAATTAAAAACCTGATAATAAATTGTTCAAATAAGGCCTTCGAAAATAGTGGAATTAATTACTTTTGGAGTGTCAAGAACTCGTTGGAAGTACTTGATAAATTGCATGCTTATATTGGTGATTTTAAATCTGTTCATAGTTTTGATTTTTCTACCCTGTATACCACATTGCCTCACATTCTCATTAAGAAAAAATTCACACACCTAATTAAATGGGCATTTAAAAAGTCAGATTGCGAATATATATGTTCAAACTCTTTTAGGTCATTTTTTAGTAGCAATAAACAAAAAAAACTATGTCAATTGGACATGCTTTGATACTATGTATGCCCTTGAATTTTTACTAGATAACATTTTTGTTCGCTTTGGGGATTCCGTATATCGTCAGATTATCGGAATTCCAATGGGGACTTACTGTGCACCACTTATTACGGACCTGTTTTTGTATTGCTATGAGTTACAATTTATGACAAAAATAAGCAAAGACCCATCGAAACAACATCTGATAAACAAGTTTAATAATACTTTTAGATATTTGGATAGGCTCTTTTAGCTTTTATAACCCACAAATGCATCCATTTACAAAATAAACATGCAGTCCACAATACACACGTCACACAATACTTGTATCTTTTCAATTTTAGTAGTGTTTGCGTCGTTGCAAAAATACCATGACAGTGAGCAGAAATTAAAGTTTTACATAATAAAGGAGCAAAATATTGTTAACTTTCCCAGTTTGTTCAAGTTTTTGCCCAAATCAAGGGTAAACCTGTGGATAGACTATTCCATTCAAGTCGGGGTTAAAATCTGTTAAATCTCTATGGAAAAAAAGGTTTGTCATCACCAGATAATATTGTTCATTACAAAACATTAGGTAAAAAATATATTTGTCTGTGTAGAACAAGTGATTGGACCTGGTTGCTTTCTTTCTTTTTTGGGGTTGTTAACTTTTAGTTTTTTCAAAATTTTTCAAATATCAATTTGACTTTTCTAAATGTCATGGAATTTTGAAAATGTACCTAGATAAAATAGTAAATAGTAAATCCATCTATAATAATGCTTTATGATTAATGACATTGTCCGAGCAAAATTTAGGTTATTTTTAGAATTATTTTTAGTATTTTACTGATCAACATTTACATAGTTTAAGAATAAAGTTATTAAAACATCACTCTGTCTGTGCCAAACAAGACTATTAGTGGAAAATATGTATATATATATATATATATGTTAGACTCAGATCGACGTCCAGCCTCTAATCGACGTCCGTTTCTCAAATCGACGTCCGTTCCTCAAATCGACGTCCTTTTCTCAATCGACGTCCAAATCTGACGTCACATTCTCAAATCGACGTCCAATATTTTGATACTCTTATCTACGTCCAATGTGACGGCATTTATTACCAAAACTTCGCCAGATTGACTGTAGTCGTCTTAAATCAATGTCCAATATCAATAAATAATTAATTACTGGACATAGATAAGGTTGTTAGTTTTTTTCGTTTAATTGTTTTTCATTGTCATTTCGGGGACTTTTATATTTGACTATGCGGTATGGGCTTTGCGCATTGTTGAAGGCCGAACGGTGACTTATAGTTGTTAAATTCTGTCATTTTGGTCTTTTGTGGAGTGTTGTATCATTGGCAATCACATAAGATCTTCTTGTTTACGAAAACGCAAGATAATTGGCATTATGTTTTTATGTTGTGCTTTTACACCACTGTTCAAGGTTAAGTGCTCACACACATGTTTAACCCCAGACATAATCTGTATGGACCTGCAGTACATTGGTTTTCGATGGTTTATGTCTGTCATATTTGTTTTTCGGAATTGTCTTTTATAAATAAGACCGTTAATTTTCTTATTTCAAGTGTTAACATTATTTATGTCGTGGCTTTTTATAGCCTTTGCGGTATGGGTTTTTGTCATTGTTCAGGGGCGGATGCAGGAATTTTCGAAAGGGGGGGTGCTAACCCAGGCTAACCCAGGGCAAAGGGGAGGTGCAAAACATATGTCCCGATACAAATGCATTGATCGGCAAAAATAAAGGGGGGTGCGCACCCCCGGAACCCCCCCCCCCCCCCCTGGATCCGCCACTGTTGTTGAAAGTGGTATGGTTTATTATTGCTCACATACATTTTATTTGAACTCTGGTGTATAGTTGTCCCTTTGCAATTCATACCAATCTCTGAAATTTAAAAATTGATATCATTACCTGTTAACATACTTAGTATTAGTATGTAAAGCACACATTTCTTATTTATTCCGTATTTTACTTATAACTGGACTTTTTCTGCTAGATCTTATTTGTCTCACATAATATGTTTAAAGGTCTAACTGCTTCAACTGCTACCAGATCAGTTCAGTTTTGTAGTATGTGTCCAAAACGGACGTTGATTAGAGAAGCTCAAAATCGGACGTCGATCAGAGAATGCCAACAAATGGACGTCGATTAGACAGGCATAAAATTGGCCGTCGATTTGGAATGTTATTTTATTGTGACGTCACATTTGGACATCGATTTGAGAACGGACGTCGATCTGAGTCTTACAATCAATGCGTACTTTATGGAAGATTTGTGTGTATACTTTTTTGTACCTCATGGAAGATTGCTATGTATACAATTCGTACTTTATGGAAGAATTGTGTGTATACTTTTTCGTACCTCATTGAAGATTGGTATGTGTACCATTCGTACCTCAGGGAAGATTTGTGTGGATATTATTTCGTACCTCTTGGAAGATTGGTATGTATACCATTCGTACCTCAGGGAGGATGTGTGTGTATACATACCATTTCTTACCTCATGGAAGATTTTTATGTATACCATTTCGTAAACCTCATGGAAGATTTGTATGTAAACTATTTTGTATCGCATGAAATATCTGTATATTTTACAGTTCTTGTTTGTTGTCATGCCATTTCTTAACTCATAGGAGATTTATACTCGTATATTCGTTATAGGTTACGCGAAATGCCTTAAGTGTAGAATTAAAGCATCTATGAAATGTTATAAGGGAATATTTGATTTTCGTTTTAAATCTGCAAACCTTTGTATTTAGATATCAAATATTTATTATAAATATAAGCCTGCGCTTTAGTAACAGTTCACATTTCTGCCGATATCATCGATTTTGTTACTGTGGTATACGCTTGTATGATATTTTAAGTAGGAGAAATATCTTAAAACTAGTTTTATATAAAAATTGTTTTGCAATCTCTCATAATATTTAATAGAATGGTACTTGTATTTTATATTTGTGTATTATCTGTTTTATATTGTGTATATAATCTGTATGTAATGTATGTACTGTATATTTATGTATTGCAAGTAGTGAGACTTTAATAAAACATTGAATCTTAATCTGAATCTGTATCTAAAGACACGCATGGAAATAGATATATATATAGGGACGACATCAAAAGTTCAATGTAGGATAAAAAACTGAATTTATATAGTTTTTTCACTGACCCCTACCCCCTCTTAACTTAATTTGGGATAAATTGATTGACCAATAAGGTGTGTTTGGACCTTCATGTGTGTAGCATATGCATGGATATATTTGTTTACGTATCTTAGAAATTATGCAATGCACTAAAACAAAGATATTTGTTTAATTAAATAACTTGACATTTCTCAAAATGGAATAGCCATATCAATAACTATGATTGTCTCATAAGGTGCAAATTCTTATGCAAACACTTCGATGCATGTCTTACCTCTCCTGCTTCAGAGTAAATTTGAAGTATATACTTATATTAGAAAGTCTCTACTTCAACGAATGGGAGTGTTTAACTACTAAGGCATTGACCATAATGTTCTCGTACGATCGGCCGGGAGACGTTAAAAAAATGACCCAACAGCTGATTCAGCCGGTAACGAAATTCCGATATCATAAAAGATGAAAGGGACCTTCCTCTGCTTAATGAAGCCCCTAAATAAATGTGAATAGTTATGTCTTATTCAAAATTGTCGAAAGTAAAGTTTCATATGTGTTCTCGTGCGAATACTGAATAACAGACGGACGGCCACACGAAAAAAAATAATTACTGAAACGGTTCACTTTCGTTAAAAAAAATCCGGAAAATGACAGATATATCACGTATCATGATAACACTGTTAAAACTGAAAACTTGTGTTGTTTATAATATAAATTCAAGTTCTTCGTGTACATATTGTCAATATTTCATTTTATTACTTCAAAAAAAAATTGGTGTAAAAAATTCAGGGGAGGCAACTGCCTCCCCTGCCTCATAGGTAGTTACGGCCCTGATTTCAGCTTGTGACCCTTTTCGCTGCATTCCTTACAAACAATTGCAAACTGTTTATAATTAAACCATTTAAAAAAAAAAAACAATTGCAGATAATAATGTCTTAGTGAGTTAATCAACCTCATATATTTTTAGATTTAAAAATTATTAAAGGATAAATTCTACAAGCAAACAAAGACACTGGATAACCATAGGCGGATCCAGGCGGTGACCCTGCCCCCCCCCCCCCCCCCCCTTTTCGTGGGAAAGATTTGGAAAGGTTGATTATAAACGGAATCACTGAAGCATGACTAGAGCCACCACCCCCCCCCCCCTTTTAGGTCAGTCAACGCCCACCCCACCCCCCACCCCCCTGGATCCGCCACTGATACACCTGCATTTAATATTTATGTTCAAATCGCACGATTCTCCTGCCCCACTCCCGGTTTATGTGTCCAGCGACTTAATTTATCCACTAGACTATCTAATCTACAAGAAATGTATAGCTTTCGCAAGTAAAGTTATGCCTTCCTCCTCTTTCCCCTCCCCACGTGTGCAGCGCGCTACAACACTCGACTTTCCTTTTTGCATCCCCTCTTTTTTTCTCTCTTTCTAAAGCTTACAAGTGGGTTTAACATAATTTTCAAACGTGCTATATTTAGCCCACAAAATACAAGGTGAAAGTTATTTTTAATACTGGCCTCGAAATATTAATTTCTTTTCATTTTTTAAAAATAGACTAAAATTTCCAGTCTAGAATCTAAAAATAGATAATGGCGAAACTATAAACTGTAAAGACGTATAGTACATTTCAGAGGTAAGAATTTAAAACTATGCTTGTTATAAATGAAAATTACAGTCTGAGTTTAAAAAAATACCAAATTCTTATTGATACGGTCATAGGCAACATCATGCAAACGGCATAAAAGATACTGTCGAAATTCACGGTCAACAGCCATAACAATCATAACATGTAGTCCGTCCGATTGGTGCAGAGATAGAGCAAAAATTGTTCACTTGATGAGGAAAGCTTGAAACTTTGCACAGTAGTTCTTGGTTATATACCCTTTGATTTCAGCTATGGACCCACTCTGAAAAGTCAAATATGGCTGCCATTTTCAAGATGGCGAAAAAACGTTATAAATATCAAGATTGTCCGCAAGGTATTCTATATACTTTAATACGGAAATTAAAGTAATAATTCTTTAAAAATGGTCTTCATGTTCTTGAATTCGTTATCAATTAATTTTAAAATATAAAAAAAATAATTTGGTTATATCTTTAACACATACATTTGCAAATATGGCTGCATATACAAAAACAAATAGTGAAATTCAAAATGTCAATATGTCACATGTTATTGTAATCGTTCTTTATACGCTTTAAGTTTTTTAAATTGTTGGAATGCAATAGACTGAGGCGAGTCGATTGAACGTTGATATAGGTCGGTTAAATGTGGTGGAATATTACATTGTAGGTAACTTATCTGAACTTTGAGGCAGTGCCGAGGGCACCTTGTCTTGTGTCTCTTCAATGCCACGTCTTACGTCACTTATCGCGTTTGCATCTGCCGTACCCACTACATCGTCAAATTATTCTATGTAATCAATAGGTGTACCTTTCTGCAGGCGGATTAGACGATTGCCACCATTTAAAATGGTTAAGGTGCAACTATTTCCTTTTCCAACTACGTGCGAAACCAATTCGCAACTAATCAGCGAGCATGGTCCTAAAATACACTCCTGGTCAGCACTTTTATTATTTTAATGGTAACAGTCATTTCTGAGTTTGGCGGAACTGTGATGGTTCGTTTTATGCAAACATGCTGAGTTGAAATCTCGTTTCCACTGCCGCATTTATCACTTAATTGTTGATGGTAAGTGTGGGAGTACTCAGATTTATCACTGCTCTCAGTGTGTCCAAAATATCTAGCAAAAGTATACCATCGTCTGTTAATGGCTCTTCGACACATCCCATCGTATGTTTACTCTATCAATGTCGAGAGTCGTTTTTTATAATCTTCCCAAAAAACAAGCTGTTCACCCACGTAGCGTTACGGTCTCCAAATCTCCATTATCTGCCGGAATTAATTTCTCATTTACTAATGTTATAACTGCAGCAGTGTCCACAATCATGCTCACATTCTTGTCATGTATAGTACCTCGTACTGCTAAGCTCTTTCAAATGGTTTGTCTGATGACAATATCGGAAGAGGCCGCGAGCCTCTGTCTGATGACAATATCGGACGAGGTCGCGAGTCTCTGTTCGATGTTGTGATGAGGTGATATTTCATGGCCAATAGACCGTTGTCTGAAATAACCGGGATTTCTGGAGTTTGTCCGTGGAGTTACTAACCGTTGTCCTTAGTGGCTATATAATATCTGCCTTAGTGAGGGTGTTGCTGGTCGATAGGCATTAACCTTTGTTGTATTTCTATCTGGCGATCTACCGCGATTGTATTTATCAGGAGATCTTCCACGTGTATATTGATCAGGTGATCTTCCATTGAACTGGTGATCTTCCATGATTACTTGATCAGAAGGACCAAGGTTATATTGATCGGCCAATCCAGAATTATGCTAATTAGTTGAAAGCATAACATCAGCTATTTTTTGAAAATTTGTGTGATGTTATACACCTCATTTTCCAAAGGACTGCTCATATTTCCTTTATTGGTCGGTGGTACTGCGCCAACAGCAAAGTAGACTTGCCGATGTGCATAATTGGCACTATTTAATCCATATATCGCCATCTGATTGGCTATTTAGGTTTTCAATTGTTTTAACGCCTTGTTGAATGTTTCTGGGTTCTTCTCTATTACATGCCTTTCAGAATCTTTGTCTTTACATCCTGGGAGGAATGCTTCGGTTCCAATCTGGTTTGATCGTCTTTCTTTCTTGCTGAAGCGCTGCTCAAATGCTTTTCTGAAGGCCTTGAAATCATCATCTGTCTTTACCTTGCGATCGTACTCAAAGCTAACATCGGCAATCTGGGAGCCTACACACATTGTTCCTGTTTTTCCATTGTCATCTTCCGGCAGTTCGTTCAAATTGGTAAATGAACGCCTCCCAATTCAAGGATCCTCTTCAATTGAGTATTTGCATTTTTGGGATCTGTGGGCTTAATCTCCGTTCCCTTGCACCAAGATTTTATTGCCATCAGGTATATTCTCTCTCCAATGAGGAGTCTGAAGAAGAGCTGTTGCCACACTCTTTTCGTTTCCTCTGCCCTTTCCTTGATCGGTCAGTGAAGTTAGCTTGCTGTTATGGGAAGCCTGTTAGAGCTCCAGGAGCTGACAAGGTTGTCATAATTGTCCACTAATTCACTTACATCAGGCAACAGATGCCAGTTGTTGGAAGGTACCCTGCTGTACAAATGCACTTTTTAAATTGAACTGTGTCTCCTTCCTCAGTTGTTGTCAGCTTGTCCATCCGTTTCACCACAACGTTGAATATCTTATTAGTCTGACTATCAATTCCACCAAACAATTAACACTAGCCTTGTGGTCTATTCTGTCTTCAGACTGCTGAAGTTGCTGAAATATTGCTCCCATCTGTTCGTTATTAATATTCATTGCCTCTTTCTGTTCAGCTTGCATCGTAATTAGACCGACACATATTTGATCAATTCGCGCTTCGCTCTGTTTTATATTGTGATAAATCTAAGCTGTTCTTTGAGCGTAAGATTTCCTATCTGCTAAAAATTATTGGTACAATTGTTTAAAAGTCATTTCTGAAAGTGGGTTTCTCCAGATCCCCAAGTGAATCCGTTTCTGCCATTACAATGTTCTTGTCCTTGTTGTCCTCAATTCCTGCCATTTCTCTGATATGTGTTTAAATGATTCTCAATTCACAGTATAATATCTCAAATTGCCAAATATTGCGACCCAAGAAATAAGATAGGCACTGAATAATATCTTAGGGCAAATAAATCCCATATCACAGCTTTTAGGTCTGACCCAAGACAACAAATAGTGCAGCTTTTAATGAAAGCTACTACTGCAGCTTTTTATGAAAGCTTCTACTTTGTGTTTGAAATGCCAGGCAAAGTACTAAAGGACAGAACTGCGACAGAGACTAAATGACACTATAGATCAATAAAATGCTTAAATTCAGGTCTATTCTCAATAATGAATATTTGCTTATTTTTCAAGGCGGCCATTTTGAAAATAGCCGCCATTTTGAATTTCAAAGATAGATCAAAACAAAATCTTGCTAAGTACACCGATTCATTCAAATATGTTGAGTTTTGTGCTTCCAGCATCAAATCCACCGTGGTTTGTTCAATACTGGAACATATTTTAAAATCTATGGCAGCCATCTTGAAATAAGCCGCCATATTGAATGCTGAGGGTGGGTCCATAGCTAGTATTGCTCAATACACAAAAATGTACCATCATTCAAAATTTTGTGTTTTCCTCGTTATTTGAGCAATTTTTTCACCGATCGGCAGGACTAATGCATGAATATGTTTCTATGCCTTTAATTTTTTGAATTATTTGTTGACTTATAGGAGATACTACAACAGCCACACACATGCATAGATTCACTTAACAGTATTTTTTTTACCAAGAGCATACATGTGGGGGTCTTGGATATTTTAGGAATAGAAAGAGGATCAAAGACTTAGAGGATTCAGATTTGGGTATGTGGGGTGGATCTTCGCTAGCTAAGGGTTACGATCCACTCCTGTTCTCTTGTGAAGAGAACGGGAGGGGATCGTAACCCTTGGCTTGCAAGATGGTGGGCTGAAGAACATCGATTAAAAGAAGATGTGGTATGATTGGCAATGAGACAATTCTCCACAAGAGAGCAAAATGACACAGAAATTTTCAACTATAGGTCACCGTTTAGTTTACATTTATTAATTTGTGGCTACATGTAGGTACGTTTAAATGGTACTATTAGTGGTAGGCAATGATATTGGGTATGCAGATGATATTATATTGGCACATTTTTAGAGCGTGTTATGCTCACCCTCTCCCCTCAGTCATGATTCATTGACATTGAATGTGTTGCATTATTCACATAAAAACATGGACACTTAGATCAGTTTAAAATGAGAAAAAAATGGGGAAGGAGGGGGGGGGGGTCCATATCTCATTTCCAAAGAGATTTAATTTGAACTCTTTTCGTCACAGTTCATTGGCTCTGAAACTTGAACATAAATTACAAGTTAAAGTTTTTGTTTAGGAGTGTTTGGATACGTTGAAAAGGAACAACCTAATATGATACTTAAAGAATGATGTACACCTCTGATAAACTAAACTGTATCCCAATTAATTATTTTCATACTCTCATTTAGCATGTTTAGGACGATGGGACCAATCTGAATAAATTTAACTTAATAAAATAAAAACAATTGTTTGGTCCTAGTGTTGATATTAGAGATATTTATTAAAAGTTATTTATTGTAAAATTGACCATGGATGGTATCAATTTTGTAAAATTGGGATTTTTCTTTTTTCTTTTAGAACGAAAAAACATATTATTTCAAATCCTTGTTTTAAATGATTTGAAAGAAAAAAGTATGATTTAAAAGAAAAATGATATCGGATGTACCCGTTTTTGGTAAAAATCGTTCCTGTCCAACTCCATGTTCTTAGTGTATAAGATGACGATACTGACCGGATTGGTTTTCAATTTTAAGAGAAAAAACTCCCGAACGAAATTTCAATGAGATTGAAACATCAGAAAAAAACATCATTAGTTCATTGGTTTTTAGAATGCAGTTTTATAAGCGTTTGCATTTCACATTTCTATGAAGGTTTTTTGGCCATGTACAAATGTACCTTCAGTCACCTTCATCTATAAAAATTTAAACACAGGTTATCAGAGCTTGAACACTTATTTTATCACTACAATATTTCCAGTGAACCGATATTTGGCACACATTTTAAGGGTTTATTTATTTTAATTTAAAGAATTAAAATACTGGCAAATGTAGGGGAAGGGGAGTTGAAATTTTCAGTTTTGTGAAGGGAATGTTGAATAAATTTTCCATCTCCGGCTTCGCCTACAATGACCTACAACAAAAAAGAGAGGAATTCCTATGTTTACCACAAGTTCACCCGAAGGAAGGAAATTAGCATAATTATGATAAAGCTGAAACTACAATCATATATGATTTATATCAACATAATGGTGTCATTACTTTGCTCTTCATGGGGCTTTTAATTGGAATAAAACATATCTTATGTCTTATCTTATCTTATAAACGACATAATATGATCCTTTTAATAAGATTAGTATGTCAATTCTGCATTTTGGCTGAACGGATTGAACCAAAGTGTGTCTGCTACATTAATAGAATTGATATGTTTTCATATGCAATAGACCAAGTTGAAAACAAATTCTTTATCGATTACTCACACCTATAGACTACACAAATCAACACTATATGTATAACCACAGCCTCGTAAGTACTAATAAAAACTAAACTTTCAGGTTATTATTACTGAACTAGTATACATATTTGTTTAGGTCAGCTGAAGGACTCCTCCGGGTGCGGGAGTTTTCTTGCTGAATTGGTGAGCCATTTGTGCCTTTAGGCTGTTGTCTGCTCTATTGTCGGATTGTTGGCTCTTTGACACATTCCCCATTTCTATTCACAATTTTATTTCAAACTGAACACCAACACGACAGTGCCATGAGTTTAATTGCATATTATAATGCATATCAGGCCCGTACAACTTCGCATTTCCCCCGTTTCTAAGCCTCATACAACTAAATTTCTTATTTCAAGACACTTTACGTATATTGTCTAAATATATAGCATCGACAAAAGTCACACCAGCGAGTGAAAACAAATAACGGTCTACGGGCAGACAACTGGAAAGAATATTTCTCAAGCTTATTCTTTATCGCATAAATATACGGCTTATTTATAAGTTTCACATATTCATAAAAATGTATTACAAACGTAAAAATATAATTATTTATCCCGGCTTAGTATATATCTAGGATTTTGATTGTTTAACGCACGTCGTTACAAAACCCATAGCCCCTGGGTGTTGCTAACCCATATCCCGGACGTTGCTTACCATTATCCCGGGGAACTTCACGCAAGTTTTCCTTAGTTTCATGATTGCTCCTTGTGAAATATTAAATTCTGTAGATTATCCATGATGTTTGTAATTAAATATTTAATTCATTAACGATTTTGTCCTATTATGCAAATTAGTTACACTCATTTCATAGAGACCTAGGATCTTTTGATTTGAGGTCCTTGGTCCAAAAAAATGAAAATTAGGTCAAGGTCAAAGGTCAAGGTCATATTCTATATTTTTTTTATTTGGCTTATTTTCACTTATTCCCAAAAACTGTATAAGATATCGACAAATTATTTTTACTAAATTGTTAGTTGCGACATGTTGTAACACGTAAATTTTTATCGCAAGGGTACGTTGAACGTAAAAGAGAGTTTTCTCCCCTCTTGTATTTAAAAATATGCGTATGGTGATTTAACTCATTAACCAAATATAATTTAGAACTATGGTCTTTTGATTTGAGGTAAAAAAAAAATTGTATCTCTAAAATTGGCGTTTCAATCCAATACATATAACCACCAGTGACTTTAATCTAAGATAGCAATTCGATATATTTAATCAATGTTATTTAAAGCTCCATATATGTCATCATTGCTATTTTAGTGACGATATCATACATGTAGGTGTACACTTATGTATCGTTTGTATTACAGGATACCAGTTTAAAGGTTACGCACATATTTCCTGGTATACGTGAGTAACTTTTTAAAATAATAATCTTTCAAAAAGAAATCAAGCATTTTCAAGAGGTTTTATACAAAATTTCAGGTTGTTTTTTTTAAATATTATTGAAGTGGTTCTTTAAAACAATAATTCTTAATTAGGTTTTATTTAAATTTCAATAGATGAGGCAATATATATATGAAACGTGGCGTAATACTATTTTGTTTAGAAAATCATTTATCACTTGACTCGATAGACACTTTTTTGTCTTAGATTGGTTATGTCTTTATTTGTAATACATCTACATTATTGATATTACTTATACGATATACACATGATCGAATTACAATTTTAACATAGTAATCAATTTTAAACTACTTCCTGATACACGTTTGTTATGTTTTAGAAATGTAAGCCAGGGGTCAGGTGTATTCATGATTTTTCAAATCAGTCTAACTTCCTTATTCAAGTTACTTCCCGTATATTTTGCAAAAAACGTTCTTAAACGAAAAGGTGAATCAATTCATCTGCTTACAAGTGTTCATCCGACACAGGAACCCGACTTATAGGATCATGCACCGCTGTAATCAGATATCACAAGGACGAACATTTTGTAGATTGAAAAAGGCTAATTGTAAAAAAGAAGATGTGGTATTCATGATTGTCAATGAGACAACTCTCCACAAGAGACCAAATGACACAAAAATAAACAATAATAGATCACCATACGACTTTCGACAATGAGCAAAGGCCATACCGCATAGTCAGCTCTATTTAATTGCTCTATTTAACTAAATATAATGTCGAAGGGGACTTAAGGTTTGCACTCTGCCCGCCTGTCCGTCCGTCTGTCCATCCGTCAGTCCAGCAAATCAGTTGTCCAGACTTTTTTCTTCATGCTTGAATATATTGATATTTGGTGTATTAATAGTTTATCTTGACAAGTTACAGGTCAAGATCGAGTTGCACAATTTTAGCTTTACATTTCTCTTTGTTCAGTTAAATCCCTTTCCCTAGAATATTTTTTTGATGAAATACTTATAAATTACTTGTTTTCGTAAAGTTACTTGAGTTTATAGAAGAATGCATTTTTTTTTCTTTAAACAAATTGAATCCTCAATAACAATAAATAATATGACAACTCAAATTACTTCTGGTACTATCTTTTTATTTATATAAAAAGTCAATCATACCATTTCGTTTTTTAGAAGAAAAAAAATAAAGTGATTTTTGTGAATTATTATTAATTTAGTATTAATATAGTGTCGATTTATTTATTTTGAAATCTGCAAAATGATGTGTCAGACTCTTTTGTTTGTCCGATGCTAGGTGACGTTGTGCAAAATGTTAATTCGTTCTTTAAGGAATCCATTTATTAATTGCAGTCCTTATCGTTTAAAGATGTTCGTTGCTGTGGTTTATAACAAACAAAAGCATTGTTCGAATTATATCTTAGTTTTGTTAACACAATAAATGAATTTAAAATACTTCACTCGTTGTGGACATCAATATTTGCTTGTTAATCATAATTATAATACTCTAAAATTATCTTGCGTTCAGTAAATCCTAGCAGTCCAAGAAAAAATCCAAGATTACATGTCTAGATATGAAGGTCTATATATAAGACTTATTCCGATTCCGATGTTAAAAATGTGACTATTCGATGACGGGAACAATGATATTGGTTGTCTTTATTTGCCGATTGTTCCCCAACTTATTCTTTCTCTGTTCTTTTAGGGCATCCTTGTTGGTTATCTCTGTCAAACATGTCATCTTATCCAAATCTTAATATGGTATAAAATGTTAAGTCCCCTTTTCAGCTATTTTTTTATAGTTTGTCTTGTGTTTTGCTCTGACTCAGGCTAGTTTGGTGCCAGGAAAAAAGTATAACCTTCCTCTTTCTGTATGTGTTAATCCTGAATCAGAAACAAGTATAACCCTTCCTCCTTCTGTATGTGTTAATCCTGAATCAGAAACAAGTATAACCCTTCCTCCTTCTGTATGTGTTAATCCTGAATCAGAAACAAGTATAACCCTTCCTCCTTCTGTATGTGTTAATCCTGAATCAGAAACAAGTATAACCCTTCCTCCTTCTGTATGTGTTAATCCTGAATCAGAAGCATGTAATTGAATGGTTGTCTTTTGATGCTGCATATCATATGTGTTGTTCGTTCTTTCTGTTGTACATACATCAGGCTGTTGATTTCCTTGTTTGATTTGTTTTACATATGTCATTTTGGAGTCCTTTATAGCGGACTATGCGGTGTGAGTTTTGCTTATTGTTGAGGGTAACCTTTTTTTTGCTGTTGTCTGCACTATGGTCGGGTTGTTGTCTCTTTGCCACATTCCCCATTTCCATTCCCAATTTTATAGTGTTGTTTACATGTCATTTGGTTGCTGCTGAATAATGGTATCATTTGCACTTTTTATATATTGACCATTGTGGTAGACTCTTTGATTACAAAATTATAATTTTATAAATGTAGATTGCTGTCTTATAGACCACTTTCGAGTTTTGTCCTTCATCGGAAAAGTTCGTCAATTATGTGTTGCTTTATGATGTCATTTACTAGAGATAACCAAATGGACGGAATCGCCTATATACCTGCTCTAGTAAAATTCGTCAAGCGTCTTTGTGGCGTCATTTTACATGCTAAACTAGAAATTAAATTTGTACCATAGGTTCTTATTCACATTTCTCTTAAGACAGCAGAGCTGATTATCATGTACAAGAATTTAATTTGCTAACTTGTTCGTGCAATATAACATCATAATTTTTCAACCGATCGCTCAACCTGGGAAAGGAATTGCCGACGCCCCTTAGCACATGAATCACTCGTTCACTAAAACCAGTGTTTGACTGAAATGAAACGAACTCAATAGATGTCCTTTTGATTTACTAAACAATTACTGTTATTCTTAGAAAATTATGAATTGAAAAAACATTCTTTTCTTTTTTTTCAGGATTTGTTATTATTTTTACATTTAAAGCCAATGGATGCTTCTGGAGAAGAAATAGTTAAAGAATTAAAAAGAAAGGAACACAGAATATTGAGAACAGCCAAGGAAGTTATTAAGTTTTACATGGTACAAAGTCATCGATCGTTCCAATGTTTGATAGAAGAGCATAAGCACGATTTGTACCATTATTATCATTTTACCACAAGATGTAAATTATGTTCATTTGGCTATGTGCTTCCAGACCGCCGACGGCTGCTACAAACCCATCTCGACCTTTTATGCATCCCGAGCTCCTTATCGAACTTTAATACACGCAACTTTAACTGTTCGATAACCGTGGATGAAATAGACCTAGATATAGCCTGGTGTTTGCTTGATTGTTGTGATGCTATTTTTTGGCGTCAGTGTTTACAGTTGCAAAGGACAACATTTGTCGAATTTCTGAACGAACATAAACATGTAATTTATCATTTGGTCGAAGGTTTGAATAGCTGTAACCTATGCAAAAACAACAGTCAGCAACATAAACACATTATAACACAGAAACAGTGGACATATCTTTTTTATCAACCTAATTTTACTTCAGTAAAATGTGCAAATCTTTCAAAGACAACTGTAACATGCGTTTCCAAGGTTATGGCTAGGTCTGATATTACAATTCATCAACTTTATGAAGACGATATAACATTAGCGAAGCATTTATTACTTCACCTGTTGCCATTGAAAAAAGGACTGGTTCGCCTTCTTGCTTTAGGTCAGCAGCTGTTAACCTGTGATATAACATCGGTGTCAGCAAACAAACAACTGTGTTTGAAATTTGACCAAATAATGGGAGTTCTTGTACACTCTTTGCCTTATAATTCAGCAGACAAAGATAATGCCGTTTCAAGAAAACCAGGAAATAATAAGGTAAACTAAGTTATGATATTTTGTTAATTTTTTGATAGATTAAATTGATTAAGATCCGTTGTAGAACATGCACAGTAATAGGTGCTTGACAACATAAGGACAACTTGTGACATTGAAAAGCCATCAGATTTTTGTCTGCTAATCCAAAAATGTTGATACTATCTAAAAATTGTTACTAATGAAAATAATATCGCAATCAAAATGTGACAATTGCAATATACAATGTATTAAAAATGTCCCGTAATTAACAGAGGAACATATAACACTGTAGTCGAAATCGATTTGAAATGATATATTAGACTGTAACTTGTTTAATCTAAATTAAGAGTTATGATTCTTATTTCAGTACACAATAAATAACCTGATTTTTCAGTTTCACTCATGGTGTAATTTTATTAAATGATTTGTGTGGTGCGTGCTGTTCAAATTATACATTATTATTCATTTTCAGAAAAATCTATGGAATGGTGGTATGCTACCAGAAAAAGAATTTAACTTTTACAAATATAGATCAACGAATGAAGATGATAAAAATAGAAAATCAAAAACCTATTTTATAAATAGGAACAGAAATGCATTGACATCTGATATTTCTGATCAAAAGACGACTAAAGTTCTTCCATCTAGATATTTTCTTTATGATGTGCCATGTGAACAGATGTTTCTACCCGGTGGAACGATTTTTAAAACACCACAAGAACGTCTAGCATCGTATACATACTGGCCAGTACATTCCCTGTTTTGGCCCTATCCATTAGCTCTAGCAGGATTTTTCTACACTGGAACAGAGCATATTGTCCGTTGTTTTATCTGTGATTACACAGCCTCAGTTAACTCCTGGATTCCACCAGAGAATCCATCAGAGGCTCATGCACGCTGCAGTCCTGGTTGTAGCTTCGTTCAAGGTAACGGGTTCAAGATTTGTGCGAAAGAGCCTGTTTTAGAAAAAGACTTAAAAAGCAATTCGGTTCGATCATATGTCGACTTTAGTACAAAGCAGTCTAATGATAAATCATTCCTTCTAAAAGGAGGAAATGATACAACTGATTCTACATTTGCTGCTGATAATGTGTTTTGTCCTCCAGGTACATACGCAAGCACTGATAACAATTTTCCCAGGTATCCAGAGATGACAAATGGAATACGTGAGACGAGCAGAGAGAACAATGATATTGGATGTGACGGCTTGAACGAAATGGTATCGTGTTTATCAATCCAAACTTCAGATGCAGTGGTTGTTGAAAATCAAGTAGCAAATTTAGAGGAAGCCAAAGTTGTACAAGATTCCAAGTTTCCTTTCACTGACACTGCTGATACGACCTTATTCTTCGACGAAACAGCTAAGAAAAATAACCAAGCATTGGCAGATAACTTTTCCAACCAAAAGATGACATTAATGTCCTATATAAAGTATGCATTTAAGACTTAAGAACAAATATTTATGAGATATGAGAATATTTCATCTATTTTATTCTGATTTTTATCAGTGTCATTGCTTAACAATCTGATGATCAAACACTATTCATCCCACTGGGACATCTTTATAAATCCATGGTTTTCCGTTTGTGTCGTTTTGGTAAGAATGTACTAAGTTAAATGGTATACTGTTTTTTTCATTTTGCCATGGTATAATCAGTCTTTCTTGAGTAAAAAGTTTTTGACTGACCATATGAACCTTTGCAGTGGCAAATGTAGGGGGTCCAATGACCCAATCACCATCTTATGGAGCTATATATGGTTAAAGCATTTCCTTCTGTATGTTCTATTTTAAACGTTGCCTACTTCTGCACCACTCTTTTTTAAAATTCTTAATCTGCATTGCAGCGTCTTCCTACCCGATATGCTCGATTTTCCTATTTATGTCATTATTTAGAGATGTTAGCTTAATAAACACTTAAAGTAAGAGCACGAAAAAACTCATTTATAAAGACAACAAGGTACGTTTTTATCAGAAATACAATATCGATCCTTTATGGGTGAATTTGAAATCATTATATAAAATGGTAAAACAAAATTGGAAGGGTTTCACGGAACCCAGTGTCTCGCCTACTTTATGAAGCTACTAAATGTTTTAGGAACTTTAACAGCAGATTGTATGTCATGTTAACTGGCAGAAAACTACGTTTATAATTAAGTAACACCCAGAAAAACCTAAAGTGAATTTATGTTAACTGGCAGAAAAACTTAGTTTTAGAAGTAAAATACGGATAAATGGGATATTTTTTTACAAAATTTATTTCTAGTTTCTATCTAATAAATTAATCTAAACAAGCTTCTGTCCAAGTTTGATAGAAATCCAGGATATATTTAGAAAGTTATAAAATATTTTAAAACTTAAACCACAGAGTGAATATTTTTGGACGACGCCGACGACTGTTCATAAATCATTGAAATATTTATATCATTCTATTTTTTCTAGGTTACAAAAGGTACAAAGTAATTATCCGTTTTTGCCACAAATAATAAAACTAGATGTGTCAAAACGACACGAATGGCACCGTTCCAAAAAATTGAAAAATCTGCAATTTCAACAACACATACAGACACAAACAAGATGGTAGTCTCACATATACTAAATCTACTCAATATCATAAGGTCTTAAAACAAACCATATACCTGAGATTTTCAACAAATTCTCAAAGTCCAAAGCCCGTTATTTCGACACAAATTAGTGAAGCGGAACGAAATTCAAACTTAATCTGTAACTCATCATAGTTAACTCACATACCAAAATCAGTCCAATATCTGAAAGTGTTTTGAAAAAAAAAGTCTGCATAACTGTGATTTTCAACAATTATCAGAGTTCAAAGCCTGTAATTTCGACAAAAACTAGTGAAGCAGAACGAACTTCAAACTTGATCTGTAACTCATCATGGTTAACTCACGTACCAGAAATCAGTTCAATATCTGAAAGCCTTTAGAAGGAAAAGTCTGTATAACTGCGATTTTCAACAATTTATCAAAGTCCAAAGCCCGTAATTTTGACAAAAACTTGTGAAGCAGAACGAAACTCAAACTTGATCTGTAACTCATCATGGTTAACTCACATACCAAAAATCAGTCCAATATCTGAAGGCGTTTAGAAAAAAATCTGTACAACTATGATTTTCAAAAATTTATCAGAATTCAAAGCCCGATATTTGGACAAATATTAGTGAGGCGGAACGAAACTCAAACTTGATCTGTAACTCATCACATGGTTAACTCACATACCAAAAATCAGTCCAATATCTAAAGCCGTTTAGAAAAAAAAAGTATAATAGTTTGTTGCGGAATGACTGAATGACGGAATTACGGAATTTCGGACAAGGGTAAAACTATATGTCCCCGACAACTTTGTTGCGGGGACATAAAAAAACGTGACTTAATTCGTGATGATGGCGTCAAGAAATGTGTACCTTTCTTTTAGCGTTTGACATTTGATGGTCTGGGTATACACTTCAGGATAATATGAAATATTCGTATTATATGTATTCTCAAGGGATTAAGTTTTAAAACCGTATTTGCCAACATAAAAAAACAAATCGTGCTTCTTTTTATTTATTTTTAGATGACACAATATCTTCTTAGCTAGATATAAGATGCGGTATGAATGCCAAAGACACAACTCTCCATCCATATGCATCATACCACAATGTCTGTTCATTGGAATATATTTTGCAACATATTTACTGCTGCCTTATAGATGTATGTTTCTAATGCATTTTTGATAGAGTTAATATCAACTTAATTCCTTTTCAAACAAAACATCTGCAATATACCGTGTAGCAGATATACAAACAAATCCTGGATAGCTATAATAACGATAGCGGTCTTACAAGATGGTATTTACATTCTAACTAGAGGCTCATAAGAGCCTGTATCGCTCACATGATTCTACTTGGGTTTTTGAAATCATATAAAAGATAAAATTTGGATACAAAGTAACAATACTTGGCCAGCACCTTATTAAGAAAGGAACATGTATGCTATATTTGCATTCGTTCAATTCAGTGGTTCTCTAAACCAAGTCCCCTGCTGGAAGCCATCTTGGACGATGGATTGGCTACAAAGTAACAACATTTGGTCAGCATGCATATATGTCATAAGGAATATTCATGCTATGTTTGACTACATTCCATTCAGTGGTTCTCTAAAATTAGACATTTGTATGTATTTCCCATTGGGTTCTATGTTAGATTAAGTCCCCCGCTGGCGGCCATCTTGGATGATGGATCGGCTACAAAGTAGCAACACTTGGTCAGCATGTCATAAGGAAAACTCATGCTATGTTTGAATTCAATCCATTCAGTGATTCTCTAAAAGAAGTCATTTGTATGCATTTCCTATAGGGTCCTATGTTAAACTAAGTCCCCCACTGGCGACCATCTTGGATGATGGATCTGCTACAAAGTAACAACACCTGGTCAGCACCTCATAAGTAACATTCATGCCATGTTTGGTTTCATTCCATTCAGTGGTTCTCTAACAGAAGTCATTTGTATGCATTTCCCATAGGGTCCTATGTTAAACTAAGTCCCCCGCTGGCGACCATCTTAGATAATGGATCTGCTACAAAGTAACGACACTTAGTCAGCACCTCATAAGGAACATTCATGCCATGTTTGGTTTCATGCCATTCAGTGGTTCTCTAAAGGAAGTCATCTGTATGCATTTCCCATAGGGTCCTATGTTAAACTAAGTCCCCCGCTGGCGGCCATCTTGGATGATGGATCTGCTACAAAGTAACAACACTTAGTCAGCACCTCACAAGGAACATTCATGCCATGTTTGACTACATTCCATTCAGTGGTATTCTAAAAGAAGTCATTTGTATGCATTTCCCATAGGGTCCTATGTTAAACTAAGTCCCCCGCTGGCGGTCATCTTAGATGATGGATCTGCTACAAAGTAAAACACCTAGGCAGCACCTCATAAGGAACATTCATGCCATGTTTAGTTTCATGCCAGTCAGTGGTTCTCTAAAGGAAGTCATTTGTATGCATTTCCCGTAGGGTCCTATGTTAAACTAAGTCCCCCGCTGGCGGCCATCTTGGATGATGGATCTGCTACAAAGTAACAACACTTAGTCAGCACCTCATAAGAAACATTCATGCCATGTTTGGTTTCATTCCTTTCAGTGGTTCTCTAAAAGAAGTCATTTGTATGCATTTCTCTTAGGGTCCTATGTTAAACTAAGTCCCCCGCTGGCGGCCGTCTTGGATGATGAATCGGCTACAAAATACAACACTTGGTCAGCACCTCATAAGGAACATTCATGCCATGTTTGGTTTCATTCCATTCAGTGGTTCTCTAGAAGAAGTTCAAAATGTACAAATGTCAAAAAGTTAACGCCGACGACGGACGCCAAATGATGAGAAAAGCTCAGTTGCCCGTTGAGCCAGGTGAGCTAAAAAGGGAGATCACTAACACATAAGGGAGTTACCTAATTTATGTGTGAGTGTTGTTTTACTTTAGATTAAAAGTGTTACTGAGAATAGAATGTCGGATCTGTTTACATGTTATACATATTTGAATAATGCATAATAATACTTGATAAATTGCATGCTTATATTGGTGATTTTAAATCTGTTCAAAGTTTTGATTTTTCTACCCTGTATACCACATTGCCTCACGTTCTCATTAAGAAAAAAATCACACACCTAATTAAATGGGCATTTAAAAAGTCAGAATGTGAATATATATGTTCAAAACTCTTTGAGTCATTTTTTAGTAGCAATAAACAAAAAAACAGTGTCCATCACTTATAGGGTCTTTGCATCGGAACTAAACACATTTATTCAAAAACCAGTTGTTGGCATGACACGGGTAATGTTCTTCTCATATATGTTATGATGGTATGATACTAAACCCCTAACGGGAAGGATAATGCCTGATGTTCATATGACGAAATCATAATCTTTCAGTCAGTTTAATTGAAGTCTGGAGCTGGCATGTCAGTTAACTGTTAGTAGTCTGTTGTTATTTATGTATTATTGTCATTTGGTTTATTTTCTTTGGTTACATCTTCTGACATCAGACTCGGACTTCTCTTGAACTGAATTTTAATGTGCGTATTGTTATGCGTTTACTTTTCTACATTGGCTAGAGGTATAGGGGGAGGGTTGAGATCTCACAAACATGTTTAACCCCGCCGCATTCTTGCGCCTGTCCCAAGTCAGGAGCCTCTGTTAGTCTTGTATTATTTTAATTTTACTTTCTTGTGTACAATTTGGAAATTAGTATGGCGTTCATTATCACTGAACTAGTATACATTTGTTTAGGGTCCAGTTGAAGGACGCCTCCGGGTGCGGGAATTTCTCGCTACATTGAAGACCTGTTGATGACCTTCTGCTGTTGTTTTTGTTTTTCTATGGTCGGGTTGTTGTCTCTTTGGCACATTCCCCATTTCCATTCTCAATTTTATTTGATACTATATATGCCCTTGAATTTTTACTAGAGGGGCTTTACTAGATAACATTTTTGTTCGCTTTGGGGATTCCGTATATCGTCAGATTATCGGAATTCCAATGGGGACTAACTGTGCACCACTTATTGCGGACCTGTTTTTGTATTGCTATGAGTTACAATTTATGACAAAAATAAGCAAAGACCCATCGAAACAACATCTGATAAACACATTTAATAATACTTTAAGATATTTGGATGATATTTTGGCTCTCAATAATGACGACTTCAATATGTATATTAAAGAAATTTATCCTGTTGAACTTACTTTAAATAAAGCTAATACTAACAATGACCACTGCCCTTTCCTCGATCTTGATATCTATATCACTAACGGAAACCCTAATACTAAAATTTATGATAAAAGAGATGATTTTTCATTTCCTATCGTTAATTATCCATTTTTAGATGGTGACGTTCCCTTGTCACCATCTTACGGTGTTTATATATCTCAACTTGTACGATTCGCTCCTGTATGTAACAATGTTTTAGATTTTAACGAGAGAAATTTATGTACTACTGAAAAATTATTACACCAGGGTTTTCGATATCACGAACTAGTCAAACATTTACTTAATTTTATCATCGGTATAAGGACATCATTCGTAAATAGAGCTCAACATGCAGACTTCTTATACGTTCAGGTATTTCACATCCAATTTTTTATGGAAATATTCTTTATAAAGCACAAAGGTGTCAGTATTCACCTCAAAAACTAACAAAACCTTTGAATAGACTTATTTTAAGAAGGGATATAGTTACGATACTGTTGTCAGGTCATATTTTGGCGTTAATATTGATTCCCTTATAGGGTCTTTGCATTGGAACTAAACACATTTATTCAAAAACCAGTTGTTGGCATGCCACGGGTTATATTCTTCTCATATATGTTATGATGGTATGATACTAAACCCCTAACGGGAAGGATTGTGCCTGATGTTCATATGATGAAATCATAATCTTTCAGTCAGTTTAATTGAAGTCTGGAGCTGGCATTTTTGCGCCTGTCCCAAGTCAGGAGCCTCTGGCCTTTGTTAGTCTTGTATTATTTTGATTTTAGTTTCTTGTGTACAATTTGGAAATTAGTATGGCGTTCATTATCACTGAACTAGTATATATTTGTTTAGGGGCCTCCGGGTGCGGGAATTTCTCGCTACATTGAAGACCTGTTGGTGACCTTCTGATGTTGTTTTTTTCTATGGTCGGGTTGTTGTCTCTTTGGCACATTCCCATTTCCATTCTCAATTTTATTAATGTATAAAAGTATAATAAAAGCTCCGAACTCTAGGGGGGAAATAAAAAAGGTGAAGTCCATAAAAAAACTAACGTAACCAAAGGACATCTATCAATGGAACATGTAATTCAACTGCCATATCTAAACCTCAGATCATACCCAGTTTTTGGTGGGTTAGTCTTCGTTTTCTATGTTGTGTGTTGTGTACTATTGTTTGTCTCTTGGTCTTTTTCTTTCATATCCATGGCATCAGTTTATTTTCAACTTATGGGTTTGAATGTTTCTCTGGAATCTTTCGACTCTTTTAAAATTTGACAATAACGTCAACAACAAAAATGAGATTAAGGTCAAATAAAACCTGCCAGACTGACATTTATATTATGAAATATTTCCAAACAGCAAATTTAGTACAGTAGATTCCGGTTATTTGCATAGCCTATTTGTCAGACAAATTGATGCAGTAAAGCGGAGTATGCTTATATCCGAAATGCAGAGTCTTGCATACAATATCAGAAATCAGATCCTAACATAAAAACTTTTAACACTGAACCATGAAAATGGTCAAGGCCTCATCCCTGGCACCTGCCACTTGGACACCTTAAAACCATTCCATATACCAAATATATTAGATCTGTTGCTTACATTATCATATATATGGACTTGAAAACTTAACCTTGTCCATGAATATCCATAAAATTAGGTCAAGGTCAAGTGAATACTGTCCACAGGCTGACCACCTTTCAAGGTATGCAGACACCAAATATAATATCATATTACTCATAAGAGTAAAATTAACAATCCAAAATGTCTTGTTTTAAGTAGTTACTCAACAATAACTAGAGGCTCTTTTATAGAGGCTCTAAAGAGCCTGTGTCGCTCACCTTGGTCTATGTGAATATTAAACAATGGACACAGATGGATTCATGACAAAACTGTGTTTTGGTGATGGTGATGTGTTTGTAGATCTTACTTTACTAAACATTCTTGCTGCTTACAATTATCTTTATCTGTAACAGTACTTTCTGTGGAAAATGTTATTGAAAATCTTCAAATTTTAAGAAAATTGTTAAAAATTGACTATGAAGGGCAATAACTCCTTAGGGGGTCAATTGACTATTTTGGTCATACTGACTTATTTTTAGTTCTTACTTTGATGTACATTATTGTTGTTTACAGTTTATCTCTATCTATAATAATATTCAAGATAATAACAAAAAAAAAGCAAAATTTCCTCAAAATTACCAATTCAGGGGCAGCAACCTAACAACCGATTATCCGATTCATCTGAAAATTCCAGGGCAGATAGATCGTGACCTGATCAACAATTTTACTTCCTGTCAGATTTGCTCTTAATGCTTTGGTTTTTGAGTTATAAGCCAAAAACTGCATTTTACCCCCATGTTCTATTTTTAGCCATGGCAGCCATCTTGGTTTGTTGGCTGAGTTACCGGACACATTTTTAGCTCACCTGGCCCAAAGGGCCAAGTGAGCTTTTCCCATCACTTGGCGTCCGTCGTCCGTCGTCCGTCGTCTGTCGTCCGTCGTCGTCCGGCGTCGTTAACTTTTACAAAAATCTTCTCCTCTGAAACTACTGGGCCAAATTACACCAAACTTGGCCAAAATCATCATTGGGGTATCTAGTTTAAAAAATGTGTCCGGTGACCCGGCCAACCATCCAAGATGGCCGCCATGGCTAAAAATAGAACATAGGGGTAAAATGCAGTTTTTGGCTTATAACTCAAAAACCAAAGCATTTAGAGCAAATCTGACAAGGGGTAAACTTGTGTAACAGGTCAAGATCTATCTGCCCTGAAATTTTCAGATAAATCGGATAACCTGTTGTTGGGTTGCTGCCCCTGAATTAGTAATTTTAAGGAAATTTTGCTGTTTTTGGTTATTATCTTGAATATTATTATAGATAGAGATAAACTGTAAACAGCAATAATGTTCAGCAAAGTAATATTTACAAATAAGTCAACATGACCGAAATGGTCAGTTGACCCCTTTAGGAGTTATTGCCCTTTATAGTCAATTTTTAACCATTTTTCGTAAATCTTAGTAATCTTTTACAAAAATCTTCTCCTCTGAAACTACTTGGCCAAAACAATCCAAACTTGGCCACAACCATCTTTGGGGTATGTAGTTTAAAAAATGTGTCCAGTGACCCAGCCATCCAATCAAGATGGCCACCATGGCTAAAAATAGAACCTTGGGTAAAATGCAGTTTTTGGCTTATAACTCAAAAACCAAAGCATTTAGAGTAAATCTGACAAGAGGTAAATTTGTTTATCAGGTCAAGATCTACGTGATCTGAAATTTTCAGATGAATTGGACAACCCGGTTTTGGGTTGCTGCCCCAGAATAAGTAATTTTAATGAAATTTTGCTGTTTTTGGTTATTATCTTGAATATTATTATAGATAGAGATAAACTGTAAACAGCAATAATGTTCAGCAAAGTAATATTTACAAATAAGTCAACATGACCGAAATGGTCAGTTGACCCCTTTAGGAGTTATTGCCCTTTATAGTCAATTTTTAACCATTTTTCGTAAATCTTAGTAATCTTTTACAAAAATCTTCTCCTCTGAAACTACTTGGCCAAATCAATCCAAACTTGGCCACAACCATCTTTGGGGTATGTAGTTTAAAAATATGTCCAGTGACCCAGCCATCCAATCAAGATGGCCACCATGGCTAAAAATAGAACCTTGGGTAAAATGCAGTTTTTGGCTTATAACTCAAAAACCAAAGCATTTAGAGTAAATCTGACATGAGGTAAATTTGTTTATTAGGTCAAGATCTACCTGCCCTGAAATTTTCAGATGAATTGGACAACCCGGTTTTGGGTTGCTGCCCCAGAATAAGTAATTTTAATGAAATTTTGCTGTTTTTGGTTATTATCTTGAATATTATTATAGATAGAGATAAACTGTAAACAGCAATAATGTTCAGCAAAAAAAGATTTACAAATAAGTCAACATGACTGAAATGGTCAGTTGACCCCTTTAGGAGTTATTGCCCTTAATAGTCAATTTTTAACCATTTTTCGTAAATCTTAGTAATCTTTTATATCTTCTCCTATGAAACTACTTGGCCAAATTACACCAAACTTGGCCAAAATCATCTTTGGGGTATGTAGTTTGAAAAATGTGTCCAGTGACCCAGCCATCCAATCAATATGGCCACCATGGCTAAAAATAGAACCTTGGGTCAAATGCAGTTTTTGGCTTATAACTCAAAAACCAAAGCATTTAGAGCAAATCTGACAAGGGGTAAAATTGTGTAACAGGTCAAGATCTATCTGCCTTGAAATTTTCAGATAAATCGGATAACCTGTTGTTGGGTTGCTGCCCCTGAATTAGTAATTTTAAGGAAATTTTGCTGTTTTTGGTTATTATCTTGAATATTGTTATAGATAGAGATAACTGTAAACAGCAATAATGTTCAGCTAAATAAGATCTAGAAATAAGTCAACATGACCAAAATCGTCAGTTGACCCCTTAAGGAATTGTTGCCCATTTTATTCAATTTTTAACAATTTTCACTAATTTGGTAAATTTTTGTAAATTTTTACAAAATATTTTTCACTGTATCTAAAGGTCCAAGTTTATTATAGATAGAGAAAATTCTAAGTACCAAGAATGTTCAGTAAAGTAAGATCTACAAACACATCACTATCAGCAAAACACAATTTTGTCATGAATCCATCTGTGTCCTTTGTTTAATATGCACATAGACCAAGGTGAGCGACACAGGCTCTTTAGAGCCTCTAGTTTAAACTAGATACCCCAATGATGATTATGGCTAAGTTTGCTTCAATTTGGCCCAGTAGTTTCAGAGGAGAAGATTTTTCAAAAAGATTGCTAAGATTTATGAAAAATGGTTAAAAATTGACTATAAAGGGCAATAACTCCTAAAGTGGTCAACTGGCCATTTTGGTCATGTTGACTTATTTGTAGATCTTACTTTGCTGTACATTATTGTTGTTTACAGTTTATCTCTATCTATAATAATATTCAAGATAATAACAAAAAAACAGCAAAATTTCCTCAAAATTACCAATTCAGGGGCAGCAACCTAACAACCGATTATCCGATTCATCTGAAAATTCCAGGGCAGATAGATCGTGACCTGATCAACAATTTTACTTCCTGTCAGATTTGCTCTTAATGCTTTGGTTTTTGAGTTATAAGCCAAAAACTGCATTTTACCCCCATGTTCTATTTTTAGCCATGGCGGCCATCTTGGTTTGTTGGCTGAGTTACCGGACACATTTTTTTAACTAGATACCCCAATGATGATTATGGCTAAGTTTGCTTAAATTTGGCCCAGTAGTTTCAGAGGAGAAGATTTTTCTAAAAGATTACTAAGATTTATGAAAAATGGTTAAAAATTGACTATAAAGGGCAATAACTCCTAAAGTGGTCAACTGGCCATTTTGGTCATGTTGACTTATTTGTAGATCTTACTTTGCTGAACATTATTGCTGTTTACAGTTTATCTATATCTATAATAATATTCAAGATAATAACCAAAAACAGCAAAATTTCCTTAAAATTACCATTTCAGGGACAGCAACCCAACAACGAAATGTCCGATTCATCTGAAAATTCCAGGGCAGATACATTGTGACCTGATCAACAATTTACTTCCTGTCAGATTTGCTCTAAATGCTTTGGTTTTTGAGTTATAAGCCAAAAACTGCATTTTAACCCTATGTTCTATTTTTAGCCATGGCGGCCATCTTGGTTGGTTGGCCGTGTCACCGGACACATTTTTTAAACTAGATACCCCAATGATGATTATGGCCAAGTTTGGTTAAATTTGGCACAGTAGTTTCAGAGGAGAAGATTTTTCTAAAAGATTACTAAGATTTACGAAAAATGGTTAAAATTGACTATAAAGGGCAATAACTCCTAAAGTGGTCAACTGACCATTTCGATCATGTTGACTTATTTGTAGATCTTACTTTGCTGAACATTATTGCTGTTTACAGTTTATCTCTATCTATAATAATATTCAAGATAATAACCAAAAACAGCAAAATTTCCTTAAAATTACTAATTCAGGGGCAGCAACCCAACAACGGGTTATCCGATTCATCTGAAAATTTCAGGGCAGATAGATCTTCTTCTGTTTAACAATTCTACCCCTGTCAGATTGCTCTAAATGCTTTGGTTTTTGAGTTATAAGCCAAAAACTGCATTTTACCCCTATGTTCTATTTTTAGCCATGGTGGCCATCTTGGATGGTTGGCCGGGCCACCGGACACATTTTTTAAACTATATACCCCAATGATGATTATGGCCAAGTTTGGTTTAATTTTACCCAGTAGTTTCAGAGGAGAAGATTTTTGTAAAAGTTAACGACGACGACGGACGACGACGAATGCGGACGCCAAGTGATGAGAAAAGCTCACTTGGCCTTTTAGGCCAGGTGAGCTAAAAATGATGTAGAGGACAATGGACATTTGCCAGATGGAAACTTCATATCATAAAAAATCTATATACAAACTATGTAGCATATAACCTTCTGACATATTAAGTTTTTATGTAGTTAGTTAATGCTGCCGCTCAAGATTTCCATCCAGATGTCGATTTCTGTAAATTTATGGAAAAGGACAACAACTGAAGACCGACACCAAGTAATCAGAAAAGCTCACTTGCCATTCAAACCAGATGAGTAATCATCGGTAGCAATCCTACCCAAGTATGTCAATCGTAATTATAACCCCCAAAATCAATCCCAAGCTTCCTTTAGTAGTTATTAACCTTGTGTTAAAATTTTATTGATTTCTGTTAACTTAAACTTAAGTTATTATCCGGAAACCATCCTTCTTTGGAGGGCGCTGACGAGGACGACCACAATAATGTGATACCAATATACGATGCAGTTGTATAAAAACAGCTAATATGATGTGAATGAATTACTCCTTTTGAATATGGTGTGAATGTATCTATGTAAGCTATCACCATGTAACTACATCATCAAAATCTGAATTATTTCATCATTAAGTCTTTAAGGTTCCACTAAAGTCAAAATATAGGACACTTCATAAACATCTTAACTTTGCCTGTATTTGTCAACCTATAATGAATAAAGTCATAAACTATGAGAACATATGTTCATTTAAACATACTTTACATATACACACTGTGTAAATTGTAAATAAACTTGAAATTGTTATGTTGTGGCCAAACCAGTTCTTGGGGTGAACACCAAATTTTCAAAAAAATCTGGAGGCCTGCAAGACGACTTAATTTGTTTAAAATTGGTATGGACGAATACTGTTACATGTAATGCAGGGCAAGCTCATTGAAACCTCATTGAAAAATACAGGCAAAGTTTAGATGTTTATGAAGTGTCCTATATTTTGACTTTAGTGGAACCTTAAAATGCCTTTCCTGGTATAAATGTTTGAATTTCAATATAATTTTCTTACATTTATTAGAAAACATCACTTACATACATTATACAGGTTTTCTCTGAAAACACTGTTTTTAAAATCAAAAAGAGTTCTGACAATACAAATGAGTACTAACTATTAGTGAATATCTATTCCAACATTTTGATGAATTCTGTCATATTAGTACATTGTACTCCTTAGCAGTGTAGAATCATTAAACATGTCTATATCAACAAGATATGGGTACACATCATCAGACAGTAACCCAGCATCTTGATGGATCCATACACATCTATAAATGTTTAACATGTCATTCTGACTTCTCTAATCCCTTCAGTCTTTCTAATAATGGTGGATGAGAGTAGTTCCATGAAGAGTATAGCCAATCAGTGACAGGGAATCCTAGATTGTCTTTGTTTAACTTGATTAAAGAGGATTTTAGTTCGTTGGCCATTTTCAATGATTTAGCAAAAGCATCAGCTTGGAACTCAAACCTTCTACTATTTACTGTCATCAAAAAGTTTAGAATCTGAAATAAGATTTTTGTACATGTGAAAGTTCATACACCATTAAGTATAAGGTGAAATATTTTAATCACAGTCTGATAATATTTTTTGTAATAATAGTAATTAATTACATGTATGCATGTTCATACAAAAATAAGAGAAGATAAAAGGACCCAAGGATAGACTGTCATAGAGAACACATAATGCCCCCTTCATCTAGCAGCAGGGGTATAAATCAAAATACTTGTAAGCACTGAAGGGTAAAGATTGCTTTATTTTATCAATGGAAAGTAAAACTATATATATTTCATTGTATAGAGCATTAATTGAATGTGTAGAATGCACTATATTTTGTGTATCAAAAAGGTAGTGATAAGCCTGGGAAGATTTAGATATTAAGTCAGTACCATAGGGTTTTGATTGCATTGATACAACCTTTACCCAAAAACAACATAAGCTTGAAAAATCAAATTTGAATTTGATTATGTTTCAGTTACTCAATCTTAAGTTTTGTGGACTGTTGCTTGTGTTTTCTTTGCACCTTTTTTTGCCAAAGCTATAGTGTTCTCTATCATATTGTTTTTGATTGTCTTGATGTTTTATATCATACTTACCACATGGTATGGTGAGAATATAAACTGGAATATAATGATGAGACCAATAATGATTGGTTTGGTGGTAAATCCAAAGGCAAGGTATAAATCATCTCTCTTAAACAACATGGCAAACAGCATAAAACACAGAAAAGTATTGACCTGAAAATATTAACAACATTACAAATAAATAAGATATATAAAGGTAGAAATTTTTAATGTACACTAATAGCTTGGTTAAAATAAAGATAAAATGAGGTATTTTCTGTCAGCTCTTTTAGAAAACACAATTTAATTCATCTAATAAAGTGACGAGATTTTTAACAACATTTCAGGTTTTTCTAAATTCACCTTTTATAAAAAACCTAACAATGTAGAAAATGGCTTATTTCAAACTATACCATATGTGTAAAAAGAGATGCAGGGTATATATACATTTGTAAGTAAAACATGTATCAAACATATAGTTAGATGAATGTATTGTATTTTAATCCCAGACAGCATCTATTGGTGATTTGACAGTCGTGAATTAAGTAATGGGAATTTGCGTCCTTCAATCACAAATTGATGCTGTTAGAGATTAAAATACAATATACTTAACTCTATTCTAATAAAACCAACAGAAAACAATGTCAAATGTTTCATACCTATCATGTGCAGGCAGGAACATTTTCATAGCATCATGTAAATCGATGCATTAAAAATTGGTGATCATGACGTTATCTGATCAAAATGAATATTACAAACAATGTTGTATTAGAATTGCCATTTGATGGCTTAACTCGTTTGGCATGGTTCAATCAGCCATAAAGATTGGGAAATAACGAAATTAATATAACAATTCCTGACTTACATTACTTATTATAAGATTTTTTAAATTGTGATTGAGTTTCCAGTGACCTAATTCATGACCTAGAACAGCCAGAATTTCATCATCGTTACAGCCTTGTTTCTTGTGTTTCTTCTCGTCTCCTTCTCCTTTCTTCCCTGTTGTACTATCTTCTACTTCCTTCTTTTCTTCTGTCTTTCCTTCTGGTACTTCTTTCCCTTCTGTGTTTTCCTAAAGATATATAATAGAATATCAACATCATTTAATTTCCTAATTTTGTACATCTATAAAAGCTTTGAAGTCAATAACCTTATTTTGGTATAATTGCTCAATCCAACATCAATCTGATGTCTAGTTCTATGATGATGACATCTGGTCTGAAAAAATGGGATGATACAGTAAATATATTTTATAGTAATTTCTTTGGCTGTCACCAAATTCAAATACATTACTCTGACTCCTAAAAGAAACAAGTACGTTTAAAAATATTAAGCTTGACTTAGTAGAAGTGTTTTAACTAATGACACCCCCTTTATCATGACAGGCAGACCAATAGCAATACTATCACTTTGGTACTGTTAAAATTCTGCCTAACAAAAGACTGGGATATGAGATATCTTATTAAATTGGTTATAGGATTTCTGAAATATGGTATAGGAAATATTCAATTTATTTCATGTGTAATCAACATATGTGTTGTTTGATTTCAGTTTGTCTTTGGTCAAAATTTGATTAGGATGTAAAATTTTCTTGCTTTTCTCTGAATTTCCGATTGTTATGTCTTGAAAAAAGGCCACCATGCCTGATGATGTCACACAGAAATAACACATTTTTTTGCAGATCATTTGAAAAGATTGATTAAATTTGTCTGCATTTATATTATTTAAAATCATAGATAGTAACCGATTGTTTATAATTTGAAAATTTAACTGTCTAGATTGGATAAATATTATATCACACTTGACACAGAGGTAGAGTCTTTATTTATAATAATTATAGTTATAAATACCTGTTTCTTCTTTTCTTCCTCCTCTTTATTCAATGGTGAATAATCTTCTAACAATGTATCAAATAATACTATCCTTTTATTCTTAAAGAAACCATAGAAGTAGGCATTGCTGTGAGCTGACCTTTTAGATCCTGGCAAAATATCAAACCCTCATTTAATTTAATCATACAGTTAGATTTGTTATATATACTAAAAAAATTATTCAACTCAAAGAAAATATAAAAAACATTCTATTTCATAAATGTGTTATCTGGCCTAGGGGAGATAATTCTAATAAAATTTAAAGTTTCAATTTTAATTTAATTGTCAAAGTTTTAGTTCTCAATCTGATTATTTTTCTTTCAAATGATGGTCTATCAAAAAAATTTCTTAACCCTCCTTGTACTTTTTCTCAAATTACCTTTTTTAATCTATATACCTGTAACTGAACATCAAATGACAACTATGTAACTGACATTTAATCTAAGTTCACAGATATTTGAACCTTTTTTTCAAAACAGACCAGAATGGTCTCATTTGAATATTGTTTCAGTAAAAATTAATGAAAAGTATGACATGTTTGATGTCTAACTAAATGACAGAACATTATTTAATTAATACTGTTTTTTAATAAACATGTCAATTTCATCTTGAAAAAAATTAACTACATGTACTTGTGCTATTTGATTACCTTCAACAACAAAGAGTTTCTTCAAAGGGAAGTCAATACTGGCAGCCAAAGCTTCGATCCTGGACCTTAGAGCTCCATCAGGTAATGGTGTAAACTTATCAAAAAGTGGAGCTATGTAGTCAGCATAAACAGTGATTAATACCTGGATAAAGAAGAAATATGATTGACATAGAGTTGTATTTAAAGGTGTATAGGTCATGTATTACCATGATGTAGGTACTGAAAATTCAGATATAATTCATGATTGTGAGAACCCTGCATTGTGAGGTTTTTATTAATGCTAATAGTAATAATGTAACTAGGTGAGAATTGTAATAATTTAAACTTTAATCCAATACATATAACAAGCATGTTTTGTTTTTTTCACTATCGCAATACTAAATGCATGTAATTATTTCTGAATTTATAGTATACGTACTATATAAATTGGGATGCAAACTTCAAGAATTCATTTAACAACTTAACATCAATTGGCCAAATTAAAAAATACTTGAATTGTACATGTGTTTAAAAGCTTTTCTTCTCTCATTAATATTGATTTACCAGTGATTCATTATCATTTATGGGGTGCCTATTTAGTTGATTTTAAAAACTCTATCATAAACGCATGATAAAAATTATTATGGTAGAGTGGGGTGCTCATTTTCGCCATAACTTTCTATGTTTTCTGCAGTTTATGTTCAGGTCTTTATGTTTTTGAAGTATACTGATATTTCGATATGAAGATACCATCAAAAGCAAAATATTCTTAACTGTAATACGCATTTCTTTGAAAAAAATCATCTGAAAAGTTAGATTAAAGTCTATTTGAAATTTCCTGATGTTAAGTCAAAGGGGGACACATATTCGCCGTTTTTACACATCTTTTTAAAACCAAATAACTGCAGCTTTAAACAATATTTATCGAATCAATTTCATTATAGATGAATAGCAGACATATCAAAGGTGTAAAGAACGGAAATTTAGGGCAACCAGTCAAATAATTACTAAGAAATACTTCTTTGAAATTGTGTTTTTCATTCAGGAAATTTGACCGAAAATCACTGTCCGTTTTTGGTCCTTTGCGGTAAGTGCCGAAATTTTGTTTAAGTTTAAAAAAAAATAATCATATTTGTAATAAAAATATAATTTATCGGCATATTTCTTCTATTTCAGCCATCCTTTGAAGTTTTAACACCTCAAAATCATAAAACTGCGAAATTGTGTCCACGGCAAATATGAGCGCCCAACACTAGCTGTGTTATAAATGATTGAGAGGAGGTAAAAATGGCCATTGTCTTTCATGCAATTATTTGTGATGTATATACACTATACTTCTAAACAATATTTTTGTTCATAAAAAAAATGTATATGTACTTACCAAAGAGACAACAAATATAAACAACCAACAGTAAATAAAGAAGTAGTCCCCTCCAATCTTTATAATGTAGATCAGTAAAGCTGTGATAGGCATTGCTAAGGCCATACCTACTACTAACTTCTTAATACTGTCTTTAATATAAAATGGTAAGGTCTGAAAGTATAAAATATAGAATGAAACACCCTAGCAACTCTAAAATACATAATGAGATACACTAGAAACTGGTACTGAAAAGAATGATTGGAAGGCTCTAACTTGGAATATAGCTATCATCTAAATGAAAGCTATAACTTCTGTGTAAATGTGTGAGACAGCCACATTTGAAGTTGAAACAGTCTGCACCGTTAGCCACTAGTTTGATGTCCCAGCTGACTAGTAAAATTTTATTCGTTCTAGTTAGTTTTTGCAAAATTTTGTTTATATACATAAGAAAAATGTCAGAATATTGGTCTTCGAACTAGTAATTAGAAATGATTTTAGTGCAGACTAGATTTCCTAAACGTTATCCAGCAATCAGCAATTTTTCTAATTTACTACTATATACTACTTAATATTTTATGTGCTAGCTCACAACTGTAGGTTTCTTTCAAGAAGAATTCCTGTGACCCTACTATAACACTGGTACTGAATTAATGACAACTAGTCTTTGTTCATACTCCTACATGATGTGTACTGTAACACATGTTAATTCAAGAAGCAGAAATTATCAATTTTCAAATTTTAGGATAGACCCAGCGGGTTCTAATCCATGACCTTTGACACTAGAGGCAAACTTGCTTCAGAGATGGTTGCAAATATAAGACATACATTCTGATCTTAGGTCGGGTTCTCTCTTTGACATATTCCCTGTTTTATAACATGTACAAACAAACTTTTGGTATATTTGGATATAAACAAATATCCTCTCCTAATAAAAGTATGCAGCTCATGAACAGTTACATTCAAATTATTGTTTTAAATGTAATATTTCAATTAACATGATAAAACTTTCTCTTAATGATAAATCTACAAGCCAAATCTTTTAAAAGGAAATTAATAAATAAATGACTGAGAAAAATTACTAAACATATAAGCACTAAACATTAATTGAATAATATATTGCATAGATACTTAATATACTGTCAGAAAACATAAAGGAATATATAGGTTCAGGAAGGTTTCAAACTTATTATGATGCCAACCTTTTAACATTTATCCATACCTGTTTATTGAAGCCATGTTTTTCTTCCAATACAAAAGTACTGTACAATGACCATGGCTGTGAAGTTATAGTGCTGTATAACTGTGCATACAACATAAATACTATAGACAGCAGTATCTGAAATAAAGTAATATACAAGTGAACATCAACTTAATAAATATAATTGCTTATACCTACATCAATTGGTCTTAGGTAGATAGTTGTCTCATTAGCAATCATACAACATCTCTTTGTTTTATAACTTAACCCAAAACTCAACATTAGAATGCACTTATTTCATATCATTATAAACATGTATACAAAGTTTCAAATTGATATATAGATTTTTTGTAACCACAACTTCATAAAAAACTTTAACAGATACAGAATGAACTACTGGACAGAAAGATATGCAGAACAGAAAATTCTATACTCCCATAATATTACTAACATCTAAAGGCACAGCAGAAAACTACATCAGTTCATTATGTATATGCAGAAAAATGAAGACCACCATGATCATCAGGCCCAGATAAGCCTACCCTTAACAAACAATACACCATGATCATCAGGCCCAGATAAGCCTACCCTTAACAAACAATACACCATGATCATCAGGCCCAGATAAGCCTACCCTTAACAAACAATACACCATGATCATCAGGCCCAGATAAGCCTACCCTTAACAAACAATACACCATGATCATCAGGCCCAGATAAGCCTACCCTTAACAAACAATACACCATGATCATCAGGCCCAGATAAGCCTACCCTTAACAAACAATATACCATGATCATCAGGCCCAGATAAGCCTACCCTTAACAAACAATACACCATGATCATCAGGCCCAGATAAGCCTACCCTTAACAAACAATACACCATGATCATCGGGCCCAGATAAGCCTACCCTTAACAAACAATACACCATGATCATCGGGCACAGATAAGCCTACCCTTAACAAACAATACACCATGATCATCGGGCCCAGATAAGCCTACCCTTAACAAACAATACACCATGATCATCGGGCCCAGATAAGCCTACCCTTAACAAACAATACACCATGATCATCGGGCCCAGATAAGCCTACCCTTAACAAACAATACACCATGATCATCGGGCCCAGATAAGCCTACCCTTAACAAACAATACACCATGATCATCGGGCCCAGATAAGCCTACCCTTAACAAACAATACACCATGATCATCGGGCCCAGATAAGCCTACCCTTAACAAACAATACACCATGATCATCGGGCCCAGATAAGCCTACCCTTAACAAACAATACACCATGATCATCAGGCCCAGATAAGCCTACCCTTAACAAACAATACACCATGATCATGAGGCCCAGATAAGCCTACCCTTAACAAACAATACACCATGATCATCAGGCCCAGATAAGCCTACCCTTAACAAACAATACACCATGATCATCAGGCCCAGATAAGCCTACCCTTAACAAACAATACACCATGATCATCAGGCCCAGATAAGCCTACCCTTAACAAACAATACACCATGATCATCAGGCCCAGATAAGCCTACCCTTAACAAACAATACACCATGATCATCGGGCCCAGATAAGCCTACCCTTAACAAACAATACACCATGATCATCGGGCCCAGATAAGCCTACCCTTAACAAACAATACACCATGATCATCGGGCCCAGATAAGCCTACCCTTAACAAACAATACACCATGATCATCGGGCCCAGATAAGCCTACCCTTAACAAACAATACACCATGATCATCGGGCCCAGATAAGCCTACCCTTAACAAACAATACACCATGATCATCGGGCCCAGATAAGCCTACCCTTAACAAACAATACACCATGATCATCGGGCCCAGATAAGCCTACCCTTAACAAACAATACACCATGATCATCAGGCCCAGATAAGCCTACCCTTAACAAACAATACACCATGATCATCAGGCCCAGATAAGCCTACCCTTAACAAACAATACACCATGATCATCGGGCCCAGATAAGCCTACCCTTAACAAACAATACACCATGATCATCGGGCCCAGATAAGCCTACCCTTAACAAACAATACACCATGATCATCGGGCCCAGATAAGCCTACCCTTAACAAACAATACACCATGATCATCAGGCCCAGATAAGCCTACCCTTAACAAACAATACACCATGATCATCAGGCCCAGATAAGCCTACCCTTAACAAACAATACACCATGATAATCAGCAGTGTTCCAGCTAGGCCGTTTTAAGAGGGCGCGGCGCCCGCCCTTTTCCAAGTGGCGCCCTGTGCCCTTTTTACAGTTTCCAGGGCGCCCTGCCTTTTTGAAGATCGATTGCATATTAATTTGCGTATTGATATGATACGCTAATTACTAAATTTTACCTGGGGAAAAGATTATAACTTTGTTTACAACCCCAGGCTAATCAATGGTTACAACTGGTGTCATAATCTGTTGTTATAGGTAATCCGTTTATCGGATGGGTCATTAATGATCATCAACATTAATTCGTTCAAATAGAATCAGTCAGTCGGCAATTATCCTTGAAGAAATGTGCATACAACAACATGGGCACAATTTGCGATGTTTACCGTAGTTTCATGGAAGAACTGTAATGACAGAAAGTTGGAAAACCATTTTAAACTCGTTGAAGACATTGTTTTACTTGTTTTCTGTAAAATAAACAGAAAATTCAGACGTATTTGTCATTGACTGCCTTCATTTTTGATACGAAAATAACAAAATCGGCCGCCATATTGTGATCATATTTACATCATATTTACGTACTGTTTATAATCCTCCAAAGAAGGAGCACACCCGAATAAAGAAAGATAACTCAATCTGATTTTTTTCCTAGCATTGAGTAACCCATTTACATATTCTAAAATGTGTCTCCATACTTCTTGCTTAAGAATATATATGTTTAGGTATTTATTTTGAGTTATGGGAAAAGTTAAAGAGGGTCTTAGTAGCAGTGTTGGTAGGGTGCCTTGGTCATCTTTTTCTGTATTCTTTATTTTTGATACTATTTTTCACTGTTGCTTTATATCCTAAAATTGTGAATTTACTGAGCACAGCTGTTTTGTGCTGTATTGCCATCAAGCACAGCAGGGGTAGAAAGGTGAAACTGGTAAAATGTGGTAGACCATAGAAACAGTATGAAACAGATCTCCTTTCAAAACATACTGCATATAAAGTTCAACTGTGCCAAGCAATGATAAAAAAAACTTGTGTGACAAGCTGCTTGACAAGTTTTTCAGCCTTAAAAGTAGAAAGATAGAGTTCTATATGGGCTAAAGATGTTGTTCTTGTATAACCTGTGATTCAACAAATAAACACAAATGTTTGATTAACATCTTTTATTAAAATATGCCCTTTTCATATTATCATATCGCACGTTAAATGCCCTTTTTCAGGATTGGCACCCTGCCCTTTTGAAAACCTAGCTGGAACACTGATCAGGCCCAGATAAGCCTACCCTTAACAAACAATACACCATGATCATCAGGCCCAGATAAGCCTACCCTTAACAAACAATACAGAAAGGCTCTTTTCCATGCTATGAGAGTAATATACAGGTTCTGGTTGTATATTATATATCCTGAACGAATGAGGACATCCCTTAAAGAAAGTTTACTACTGCAGAATTTTGTCAGGCTAGACATGCTAAAGAAAAGATAAATAGCAAACCCTTAAGATTATTCATTTATATGAATGTATATTTCATGTGTTATCAAATTACTTTTTATCATTAAGTTGATAGAAAACAATTTGATTTACCTCATAATCTGGACCATAGCCAAAATATTCAATGGAATCTGTTGAAACTTTCCACATAAATGGAATTCCTCCAAATATCAGGATCAACTGAAATAATACAAAGAATAATAATTGTAATAAAATTAAATAAGATATTGGCTATTTGACAATACATTCATATGCTCTATCTTTTTTAAACCTTTTTTGTGTTTATATTGAGTCATATATCAAATTTATTCTTCCAGTGTGTGTTTATTCGTTTTTGTTAATAATCTTTGATTGAGCTAAGCCATTTCAATTGTTATTGATAATTTATAAGTGTGTCTTTCTATCTTGTGATGTTACACATTGTTTCAGGTTAGGGTGAAGGGTGACACCTGTTAAAATGTTTAAACCTGCTGGTGAGTGCTGCACTTGGTAGAACCTGTCCTAAGTCTGGAACCTGTTTTTTAGTAGTTGTCGTTTGTTGATGTGGTTTATAATTGTTTCTTGTTTCTGGTTTTATATATAAATTAGACAGTTGGTTTCCCTGTTTGAATGGTTTTACACAAGGTTTTTTTTGGGGCCCTTCATAGCTTGTTGTTGAATGCCGTACTTTGAAATATAATGGTCTTCTTTTACAAATTGTGACTTGGATGGAAATTTGTCTCCTGGCACTCATACAACATCTTCTTACATGTGTTAATAACATTGATATTTCGAGACAATGTATGGTTATTCTTTATATACTGCAACTCTTATAACCGTTCTAAATGAAGTATTAAGGGTAAAAACCATCATTTCTTTATTTTGAGCAGAGTAAAATTTCCTCAAACCTGTATGTTTTATTGATGTCAGAAATAAAACTCTACGGAAACACATTGTCAACGTCATAAACAAGGTGATATACGCTCAAATAGCAAAGCTGCAGTATATAAGCATAAAAGTACATCACAAACATTTGAACTGATAAACAAACCAATTAAAATCCATTGAAATATAAACCATTCCATTTATTCAACTTTAACCTTTGAAAAACTTACTGTGCTTTCTATTTGAGAATACAGTGAGCTCCAACAACCAAATGAACTCTTGTCCAGTCCATACAGTCTGGCTTTAGTAAAAGTCTCCTGGTCTAGAACACCTTCTAAACTAGCTGGCACAGATTTCACTGTTCTATACAGATGTCTCTGAAAAAAACAGAAAAGAAACTATATAAAATAAGAAGAATCCAAGACGTGGTGTGATTACCTATGAGCATGCAGATTAGCAACTATTAATCAAAATTCAAATGAAAGGAATGTTCATTTAAAAAGAATCATTCCAATAGGTCAACACGCAAAATGCCGACGAAAAAAAAGAAAAATTGACCACCTCGGAAATGACAAGAAGAAAATATCAAAGACTTGCCAGTCTATTACATCTTTTTTCAAGAATAATGACCATCAAAAGTAAAAAAATAATTTAATTCTTTACCTTTATGAAAAATCGAGAAGAAGAAAGGTTTCTATCAAATATTGCAATTGTTCCTCTATTGTAAATTCCGCCGATAACGGAGCACTCGAAAGTCCGATTTTTATATCATTTTTTCTTAAATTGAAGTCCGCTTTGACTAACTTTAATATTGATATTATTAAATACACTCAACATGAAGTAAAGGGAGATGCTTGTTGAATTGATAATAAACTTACAAAATGAAATAATTTATTATTGTGCCGATTACGGAGCTCTCGAAAGTCTGATTTTTGTATCAATTTTCTTATTGAAATCACAGGCACTTGTTTCTATCCATTGGAAGACCCCCATCAACGTATATTTCCGTAAATATACGTTGATAGGGGGTCTTCCAATATGAATAGAAACAAGTGCCTGTGATTGAAATCCGTTTTGACAAACTTATTGATTTTATTAGATACGCTCAACATGAAATATACGGAGATGCTTGTTGAATTAAACAGACAACAGTGAAACAATGTATGGTTATACAGAGATAGAAACTCTCCTTATTCAATAACAGGACTTTATAGCTCTTGTGTCATCAGCAGAACTTACAGATCGTTCCTTATCTAGTCTGCTAGAGCTATTTCATTCACCTTGTCATTAGGATAAAAACCTATTACCTATGTACCCTCTTGTTGCAAAACTATTCAGTGTTGCAATATGACATGCACAACCACTCAGTACAGCAGAGGTGGAGAAAATATTCTCTCAGGTCAAATTGATAAAGACAAGTCACAGGGCAAACTTGAAAACACAGACATTAACAAAAATATTAACTGTAAAATTAAACTGTGATGAAATTAATGTGTGACAAACTTCTTCAAAAAGAAAAACAGAAGATTTGTCATTGTTGTTTAATATTTTTTTGCATTTGAACTCTTCTTTGAAAAAATCTGTAGTTCTGAAAGAGAAATGAATATAGTAATGTCTATTATTGCTATCAGTTTGATTTTAACTTATATGTTCTAAATAAATGATTTTTAAACTTGTATATAATAGCTATTTAACTAAGCTACATGCTTGCTAAAAATATGTCTTTATGTGGTAATATTAAGTATTTGATTTTTTTCAGTGAAAACACGCTAAAGTGCCTTTTTAAAAACGCGCCCCTCTATTTTCAAATCCTAGCTGGAACACTGCTGTAGATATGATTTTTACAGGCCTGAGAGCAATTTTACTAGCCTGGGCTGTCTGGGCTGCCACACAGCGTGAAGACTGGTTACTTGTACAAGAAATCTTTATTTATTAATTGAAGAAGTAAATAAAAATATTCTTACATGTATAATATTAAGTAAAATCTGCATATTAATATGATTATAAAAAGATGAAAGTAATAGTAAATTATTATTACTTTCCTCTTTTTATAATCATAATATATGACCTATTCAAGCGTCTTTTTAATGATGTGACAAACTAGGGGGTTTACTTTCTATATTTTAGTGGTATGAGTGTGCTGCAAAACAGATTAGCTTTTTCATGTCCTGCTGGTTCTAACAGGGTCCCTTTTCACAGTCAGGGGACTTACTGAAATAAGTGATTTTTAAATCACTTATTTGAGTAGCAAATTTGAAGTTTTGTCACAAATTGTGATTTTGAAGTTTTACCCAAATTTTAAACACATAGGTTTAAATAATATCTTTTCATTAATAAAATTGGAAAAAATTAACTGTTTGCTTCTTTTATGTAGCAAGGTTTATGCCTTTGATGCTATCATTTATCTGCAAATTCTATTTTAGTTGAAAAATGCTATAATAATGGCTTTACATAATGAACTGATACTTTCTTAACAGATTTTTCCCAGCAGTGGGAGTATTTTTCCTGTAAAGTTCAAGGTTTCATCTTTCAGATTATGTAATAAAATTCTACTGTTCGCAATAAAAATTTCACTGTTCGGGGGTGTTGAAATTAGTGGGGTTATTAAAATAATGATAGTTAAATTAGTGATTTTTGGGAAGGAAATTATGGTATGATACTTAAACAAGTGTTTTAATGTCTTTATCCTACATTAGATTCAGTACAAGGTCATCACCTGAAATGACCTGGTCATCCTAGACAAATAAAGGCAACAGTAGTATACCGATGTTCAAACTCATAAATCCATGGACAAAAAACAAAATCGGGGTAACAAACTAAAACTGAGGGAAACGCATTAAATATAAGAGGAGAACAACGACACAACACTACAATGTAACACACACAGAAACGAACCAAGCAATACATGAATTTGGGATAGACAAGTACCATGACACGTCTTATCGCAATGTGAATTTACACTCAAAAATAAGAGAAAACAAACGACGCAACGTTAAAAAGTAACACATACAGAAACGAACTATAATATAACAATGGCCATATTCCTGACTTGGTACAGCCTACAGGACATTTTTAAAGAAAAAAATGGCGGGTTGAACCTGGTTTTGTGGCATGTCAAACCTCCCCTTTTATATATAGCCATGTGAAATATAACATTAAGATGACAACTCAACACTACAGGACTACAATATAAATAAATTGGAGAATACAATTGACAAAGAAACACACGAACAACAGCCAACAAAAGGCAACAAGTTGAACATTTTAATACACCAGAAGTGCATTTTATCCACACAAGATCTACTAGTGATGCCAAGATAAAATGTACAAAAGTTTGAAAGCCGAAACAAGCACAAAGTCGAACAGCATAGAGGACCAAAACATCAAAAAAGTTGTGCCAAAAACGGCCAGGGTTGTCTGTTAGTTACCAGAACATCCTTATCATTTAGAATAATTTACAACACAGATGTTGGTTCTGATAATTTTAGAAACATATTTAGTCCCTGGATCATTAATTAGTATTCTATATTTAAAGCTACAATAAAATTAAATCAATTCTTCTAGTGATTAATTTGTATTACTTAAATAGGTGATTATTAAAGAAAGACAACTCTTACTTCCAATCTTTATGGAAATAATGTTACTTAAATCAGTGATTTAGAAAATCACTCATTTAAGTAAGTCCCCTGACTGTTTCAGGGTTGGCAAAAACCCGGGTTTTATGAGTATTGCCCAGCCCAGTGGGAAATACTGGGAAAACCCGGGTTTTACTGGGTAATACTGGGCAATACTGGGTAATATATGTTTCTGGCCTGAATTTCAAAGAAGATTCAGTAATCAAACACAAATGCAATACATGTACATTTAAGATATATATGTAAACCTATTTTTATTTATAAATAAGTTTACTTTTTTGAGAGTCTTATGATACATACATGTACAAAAGTACAAGAGTATACATCTGAGAAAGAATTATTCTAACAACTCTGATAAAAAAATATTTTTTCAAATATATAACTAGTATAAAGAATTTAAGGATTACATGTACATTACTTTGAAATAATTTATATATATGTACAAATGTACAAAACTAATTAATAAGTAATTATTCAGATTAGAACACAGATATGTTTATATAACAATAACCAGTCTTTTCATTTCTATAAGAGTTAATGACAAGATCCTGTAGGGTGTTTATTTAGCAATCATGATTGTGTATATGTTACAGTGAATTTGTATAATCAGTGATTATGTAGAATCCCTGAAATTTTCAGGGATTATGTAGAATCACTGTCTAGTTTAGGGATTATGTATAACCACTAATATTTTCAGGGATTATGTATAATCACTAGAGAAAACGTTAGGGATTATACATAATAACTGAATTGAAGAAATAGTTTTTTTTATAAAAAAAATGAATAAAAGTCAAATAATTTATTTTACAAAATCATATTAAAACATCATTATAAACATAAAATTGTAAAATGTTAAGCACAAAATATTAAAATGATAACCCCATTTTTAAAAATGTTAACCCCATTTTTAAAAATGTTAACCCCATTTTTAAAAATGTTAGACACAATATTTTAAAATGTTAAACACAATATATTAAAATAATATGCTTCACATCTGTTTCTATCACAATATCCACATTTTAAAAAACTTTTTCCTTCACATATCGGATCAAATTTTTCGACACACCTAAGAAAAATAAAGTGTTCAGTAAAACCATTTCAAGGTATCCCGAAAAAAAAGGAAATAAGCAACCTCAAATCTAAATCTGTTCGAGCAAAATACCATGTTTAGTGGCCAGGCAATATTCTTTTTCAGAATTTTTGTGAACAATTGCCAATGATTATGTTTTTTGGGTTTCCCTTTCCTTTTTTCCCTGCGGATTTGTTATGAGAATATTACACCAAATGCCAGCTTCCTTTAAAAAAAATTATTTATCAATCCTTAGTTCTGCCTGTTTTATCATCATGACATTTAGATGTGTAAGTTCTCTCGGTTTGATTTTTCTTGTTCATTTGACCAACAAAAAAAAAAGTTCCATTATCTTCTTTGCCACAAATGACAAGCTCTTTAGATTTACAAATAGAACTTGAATATCCATTAAACGCTGGCTTTTAAGCAACAAGTTATCGCTATAAAGGGAAGGTTGATTATTATTAATTTTGAAGTCTTCAACTTTAATTCGAAATCCTGTGTTGGTTATATCTGTATGATTATCCTCTGTGTTTTAAAGCAAAATTATTTCATCTGGCAAGGAATATGAAAGAAAAAAATTATAATTTGTCTATATAATTTATTTTTTAACAAACAAAGGTTCCTTAAATTATTGATAATCCCTGAAATCATATTAGGGAATATGTAGAATAATTATTAAAATGTTCAGTGATTATGTAAAATCACTGGTCATTTTTAGGGATTATATATAATTACTAATGATTTCAGTGATTCTACACATTCCCTGAAAAATCAGGGATTCTACATAATCCCTGATTATACAAATTCACTGTAACATATACATGTATAGCAATTTACTTTACAATTCACTTAAACACTGCAATAAAGTGTTAAGATTATTGAAACAATGCTTGGAAATTAATGAGGAATCCTAAATTGTGCAAATATTGTATTTTGCCTACATAAAATTTATGCGGAGAAGAGAATGAAATTGAATTTTTGATGACTCTCAATGGTTATCTGTATAAAATGTATATATTTAGCTACAATACTATGAAACTACAACAAGTCTTTACTATTTTGTGTTGAAATAAGCTTAAAAAATCATATTGCCCAGTATTACCCAGTATTCCCCGTTTCAGGGAGTATTGCCCAGCCCGGAAAAACCCGGGATTTCCCGCCCAGTAAAACCCGGGCGGGTAATACTTTGCCAACCCTGGGTCACTGTTTCATGTCCTGCTGGTTAGAAAAGGGTCACTTTTTCATGCCCTGTGGTGAGAACATGTTTTTTTTTAACAAAGTATTTGAAATTGTCTAGAACAGAATCAATAATTTAACTGTTTAAGATACAATGTACTCAGTAGAACGGGTCTAGAACAGCATCTATTCACACGGTCTAGAACAGGGTATACATTTTCTGAGCGTGTCTAGAACAAGGTATGTTTTTCGATGTTTTCTGGTTAGAACAGGGTATGATTATGCAAGTGCTGTCAGTACAGTTACACCCAAAAGTAACCTAGTGGCTGTGATTTTGCAGCTATTTTCAATGCAATGTCATTTGGAGAGTGATCACAACCTGCTACACGATTTGATATATGTTTGGACTAACACACTGTATCTAGAAAAATAAATAACCTGTCGTGCTCCAAGGTATTCCTCCCAAACGTACATTAGCCATGAGAAAGCTAAAACAGCCAAAAGTATGTTATTTTCGAGGATATCCATCGTCATTGTTAAAAACCGGAAGTGTGCTTAGCTTGCCGGTGTAAAATCTTAGTCGGTACCGGAACAACGTGATTTTCCGGTTGAATACTATTTGTGTGAGTTCGTGGTCTAGTGGTTAAGACCGATGGCTTCAGCTGAAAGTCCCGAGTTCGATCCTTACTCGGGATGCTAAAAATGACAGTACTGTAATGATTTTATAGGGTTATGTATATGCAATATATTACCTATAATATCACAATCCTATGCTTGAGTCATTAGTCGTCTAATAGGCCGCTCATCAATGTAGGGACGTCCGATCTGGATAACAACTAGGGTAATGACTGCCAAATATACCATGGGGAAACCCGGAATTCCATGATATGACGTAGTAGTCTTCCGAATGTACATATGTAATATTAAACCCAAGTATGTGTAGTTCCGAGTAAACTGGTGTTGTCCATATTCATTACATTCCTCCCTCTTTCATAGAAATGAACCCGTTCTGTAGAACGAAGTCATGGCACTTTCTTTTATATACCAGGACTAATTTGTATGAACTGTTTATAGTTTAAGTGCGAATAAATACATCCTTTAACTGAAATTCACTATAGTCAGTAAAGTTGTAGTGGATACATGTAAATATTTTCTCCAATGTCATGCAATATAACGCTATATATAATCCTTAATTTGAAACCACTAGTCAGTAAAGTTGTAGTTGATACATGTAGATGAATTCTCAAATGTGATGCCGTATACATAACGCTTTAATAATTGAATTTCAGCCAACATTTTTCTTCTGTACACACATATATATATAAAACAATCTCTGTATACAAAATTGATTATGAAGATTATGAAATATAATGTTTTGTCAATTTTCACCACGGCATCTTGTGGTTGCTGAACAAGTTCGTCTATCTGGAGGATAACATGTATTTGGAAGTAGAATTATCTAAAGAATACATGATGCATGTCTCTTAAAACGTAAATGCAAAATATGACTTTGAAATAAATATCCTTTCCACTTCCTCCCTCTTCAATAACAATAACGGTTCTACTCCAAAAACATAAGTTGGGTACGCTTACATGAATACAACTACAATTTCGTTGGGATTAAATAGTTCACTTCGTCGTTGTTAAGATCCTACCAGTAGAAATCTTGGAAGATAGGATATAAGAAAGAGCCACATAAATGATTAATATGAATAAAATGATCGCCGGCATAAACCATGGTAAAGCTTAAATTAGTTAAACTTCCATGGATACATCACTTTGAAAGGAATATTTGGATGGATTAATTGTCTTTTGCTCATTCAAGTCCAGTGACGAATATCTAAAGAAATTAATTTCATAAACTTATATATATATACATTGTAATTATATATCTCAAATATTAATTCAAATAAATTATACGCTAGTATTCAGAACCAACACTAGCACACGTATGCATGGCAGTAACTATATATAGCATTCCATATAAATGTAATTCTGATATAATTAATACAGTTACTATATACATCTATTTTAAATCAAATTAAAAACATAAAAACACAACTCAAGAAACTAATGATTGGCAACAGTATCTCCATCTTCGGTTGCAGCAATACCAAATGGTGTGCCCGTCACCAAACATTCAGTCTGAACATCATTTTTGTCAAGGTTCAAGTTCCAATCCGATCTCCCCAATGTTTTACTATGGAATCTTTTAGCCTTCGGTCTCTTCCATCTAAGTTTCACGTCTTTATCCCAACTCCTTGTCTTTGGTAACACTCTCATATCTACGAGTTCGTCCTTTCTTTTAATTGTGCTCATCATATTCCTTTTACTTGTATCACTTTCTTTTTTGTCGGTGATTAACTTGTGCTTTATCTTTTTAATCTGTTGTTCCTTTTTTATTTTCTTGTATTTGGACGTTTTAGTCTTTACGTAAGCTTTCTTTTCTGTATCTTTCAAACTATCTCGGCCTATATTGTTGTTGTCGTATGCTCTTGTACATCTCTTTGCTTCCTGAAGTTTTTCTGTACGTATTTTTCCTTTTAATTGTGTTCCTTCAAGAAAACCAGGATCAATATGTTCATCTTCTGCTTTGTCTGTATTGCGATGGTTGATAGCTGTCTGTGTAAAATGCATGCTCCATTTATATATTTGATCAAAGTGTATTGGAGTTTGTTGATAATCTGTTGTTTGTGTACTCTGATCTTTCACCTCTTTTCTTTTTGTAAGACCGGATTCTTTTCCTGAAGATAGTTCATCAGTTTGTGTCCCTTGTTCTGTCTTCATAATTTGTCTTTTGACGCAGTTACTCTGAGTATCTTGAAGACTTTTCCCCTCTTTATTACTAGCTCGTTCCCTTTCCTCTCTTTCATCATGATAATGGATCTCCATATTGCCATGTGATGTCATCCAGTAACGATGTTGTTTGTCCTTAAGTTCAAGTGTCAACAGGTTATCTTTGCAGTATACAGAACATGCAGAATTTGGAGTAAGGCGGTCAATGGTGTTGCTAAGCAACTCTAGTTCTGACTGACTTAACTGTTTTTGGTCTGAATACCTGTTAATGAACTGTTTTTGGTCTTTATTTTCTCCTTTCTCGTGTTTGGTTTGAGTTTGCCTGACCTGGTCGTATGTTAGTATACCCTGTGAATCTTCATTTACATTTATGTTTTCCTCTAAAATATATTCCTGTCTGCTTGTTGACCTCTTTTTATCTAAGTTGTTATTTTCTTTGACCATTGATTGAACAAGTAGATGGAGTTTGTGTCGAGTTATTAACCTTGATGTTTCTTTTGGTTTACCTGCATTGACTTTACTTGGATTTATTTTCTTATCACAATCACGTATGTGTTCGTTGAAACAGTAGGAATTGGTAGGTATTTTCCGCCCGTTTCCATCGTCTTCAGATATTGTATCTGGTTTGTAGTTGGGACTTGGACTTTCCTCTCTTTGTCTTATATCATCATCTTCACCTAACCAATCTGTTTCGTCCTTTGGACTAAGACTTTCCTCTGTCTGTTTTCTATTATCATCATCACCTAACCAATCTGTTTCGTACTTTGGACTAAGACTTTCCTCTGTCTGTTTTGTATTATCAATTTCACCTAACCAATCTGTTTCGTACTTTGGACTAAGACTTTCCTCTGTCTGTTTTGTATTATCATCTTCACCTAACCAATTTGTTTCGTACTTTGGACTAAGACTTTCCATTGTGTAAACTGCATCTTCCTTCACAACTATGGAATTGCATGGTGTTGTAAAGTATTCTATTAAAGGGTTTGATGTTTTCTCGATTGTCTCTCCTGTTTGAGCGGCAGCCGTTTGTTCTGTTCTTTGTTCTAATATAACGGACCTGTGATCTTCCGTCTCTATTATCTTAAAGTTGGTATCAGCTCCTTTATTTTTCTTTGCCTCATTCCATTCCACTTCACTCAAATGTTTAGATGGGGTATACCATTCTGGTTCATCGTTGATATCTGTTCTAGTTGTTTCTCCGGAACCAACATTTTCGTCTGTTTCTTTTCTTCTCACAATTTGATCATGGTCTCCGGTCTTTTCAATCTTGAAATTAATATCATCTATTCTTTTCTTTGTTTTAGGTTCCCATAAACTTTTCAGCTTTAAATATCCCTCAATTGTAACTTTACTTAATGTACAGAGATAGCGTTTTGCTTCGTATACTGAACCTTCGGCAACAGCTTTTACCAGTTCTTTCCCTTCTTCATCACAACAAGCATTAGTAAGGTATTTTATAATCAGATGTTCTTTCACATTTTCTGATTCATTTTGAAATGCCCCTTCTACCAATTCTTCGATCCTGTCTGTAAATTCGTCCAATAACTCATCTGGATATGGGCAGACATTCTCTAAACTTTCCATAATGAGTAAGGGGTAGCCAACTGAATCAAATCGATCGTTAAAGAGTTTGCATATGGTTTCGTATTCTGCTTGTACTGGATATGACCTGTTCTCATAGAATTTCAGTGCTTTTCCAGTAATTCTCGATACCAAGGTTTGTAATTTTTGTTCACTATTCCACCCTTTCACAAAAGCTGTGGAATCTATATCGGCTTTCAGCAGGAACCATCCGAGCGGCGCTGTTCCGTCAAACTTATTAGAGTTACTCATATTTTGAGTTGAGTTGTGATTTACTAACTACGATTACAATAAAAGCTTAAAAAAACGAAAATTACAAGTAATTACACACAAAATATATACAATACAAATTGTGTAACACTGCAATATAAAAAAACACTACACCCACAAACAAGATTTAAAAACAAAATCACAAACACCTGTACATACAATCACAATTTTAGAAAAATTGGTATACTGATTGCATTCTGATTTGCCAATGAAAACAAAAATATAGCAAAAAAAAAAACAATCTGAAAACACCTATGACATCAGAGGATCTGACGCGCAAAGCTGCTTCGGGAATTAAATAATTTAAATAACCCTGTTTATATCAGCATATAAGTCAAGGGACCTAAATATTCAAAACTTTCACATATGCATACATGTAAATAAACATATAATTTGCACAAGAAAATATGTTAATATTTCTTTTTCTTTTTAATATCAAATATACAAATTCGTAAACTCAGGAAAAAAAAACTATTTAAACACAGGCATGAAATTGTAAACAATGACGTATGTATACACAATTCACAACAAATAGTAGTACAGTACAAGTTTTATTATCAACACATTCTTGAGTGAACACTTTTCAGACGGTAAAACCGACAAGACAATTAAACAAAATGAAAAAAAAAAAATTTGATAACAACTATGACATTAGAAGATCTGACGCACACAGTTGTATCAATAATTTATGAAAAACAAAAGAAAAACATATAAATGAAATCTGACATCAGAAGATCTGACGCTCAACGGAATATCAATGAATAAAAAAAGAAATGTGTTGATTTGTATTAATATAAATAAACAAAACCTGAAATAAACCAAATAGATACTCAATAATATCCACTAGTAGTTTGTTTTATAAGGTTATTTTGTCTTATTCTCTAGGTGTATGTAAATCTGTGTATTTTATAACTGTGTTACAAAAAGGGGGATGGGAATTTTATCACATGGAAAGTCTGATAATCACAATATAAATATGAAACGAATATTTCACTCGCGCAAATGCCAATAGTACTGATAAATCAGCGCGCCATGAAATAATACAATCGCGGGAGAGAAGAAACAAAGATTTTTCTCTCGCGAAAACAAAGAAAAAAAATGAAATTCGGCGGGAATAAATGTCACCGATAAACCGCATTGGAAATCAGTGGAATCGTGCCGACTTCTGACACCACTGTAATGATTTTATAGGGTTATGTATATGCAATATATTACCTATAATATCACAATCCTATGCTTGAGTCATTAGTCGTCTAATAGGCCGCTCATCAATGTAGGGACGTCCGATCTGGATAACAACTAGGGTAATGACTGCCAAATATACCATGGCGAAACCCGGAATTCCATGATATGACGTAGTAGTCTTCCGAATGTACATATGTAATATTAAACCCAAGTATGTGTAGTTCCGAGTAAACTGGTGTTGTCCATATTCATTACAGTACATCAGAAGGGTGTTTTTCACCCTCTCACAGACATCTCTGGTACCCAGACCGGAGTTTAAACTAGCATGGGTACTATGGGGGCCTCGGTTGGTTAAAGTAGTTCTCGACTTTGACCTGGCTGGAGATCAATCTGCTGATATCTCTTCGGTTTGTCTGTCCCCCCCCCACCCCCGAGCAGCCCGGTGGTTCTCTCCGAGTACTTCGGCTTCCTCCACCATAATATTATAACAGACTCTGGCCGGTGTCCTAACACTTCTTGTTGATGGGGTGGGGATGGTCCTTGTAAATATAGATTTGTAAATACGTTAGTGACACATCTCAATTAATTCCGATAGGGCAGGCGCGGATCCAGAGGGGGGTTCCGGGGGTTGGACCCCCCTTTTTTTTTTGGACGATCAATGTATTTGAATGGGGACATGTAATTGGATTTTGATATTTGATGAACATAATATACTAGAATTACTAGATCATGTAGATAGAAATGCAAACTTTACGTCAATTAATTCCATGATACGACAAAGCTGTAAACAATACCTTGACATGGAAAAGGGGAGGGGGGGGGGTAGTTCCTATATTTTTAGTGGTATGAGTGTGTCGCAAAACAGGGTCCCCTTTTTGTGCCCTGCTGGTTAGAACATAGTCTTTTTTTTTTTAACAAAGTATTTGTTAAGAACAGGTTTGCTTATTTAACTGTTTAAGGAACCCAGATCTAGAACAGCATCTATTTTTTTTTTATAATCTAGAACAGGATCATTCCCACATGTCCCAGTGCATATTTTAACAAATGTATACATTTTCTGAGCGTGTCTAGAACAGGGTATGTTTTTCAATATTTATGTTTAGAACAGGGCATGTTTTTTAATATTTATGTTTAGAACAGGGTACGTTTTTCATTGTTTTCTGGTTAGAACAGGATATGATTTGGCAAGTGCTGTCGGCACAGTTATACGGGGAAGGGGAATGTCAGGACTTTTTTCGAGACTTCGGGATCAGGTGTTTTCAAGCTCGGGATTTCGGGATTGATCCTTTCGGGATACGGAAATTCTTGTTTCCAATTTCGGGATGCCAGGATTTAAATTTCTTTAATTTTTTTTTTTTGCATTTTTAAACTTTTGGGATTCGAGCGTCACTGATGAGTCTTTTGTAGGCGAAACGCGCGTCTGACGTATATAAAAAAAATCAGTCCTGGTATCTATGATGAGTTTATTTACAACCACTGGGTCGATGCCACTGCTGGTGGAAATTTATTTCCCAGAGGGTATCACCAGCCCAGTAGTCAGCACTTTTGTACTGACATGAATTATCATTGATATGGTTATATTTATAAATTAACTGTTTACAAAATTTTGAATTTTCAAAATACTAAGGCTTTTCTAACTCAGGCATAGATTACCTTAGCTGTATTTGGCAAAACTTTTAGGAATTTCGGTCCTCATTGCTCTTCAACTTCGTACTTTATTTGGCATTTTAAAACTTTTTGGGTTCGAGCGTCACTGATGAGCTGTTGTAGACGAAACGCGCGTCTGGCGTATATACAAAATTTAGTCCTGGTATCTATGATGAGTTTATCTGCAATGTTGGAGAGTGTCATTTGTTTGATATTCACATACCAAGGTGAGCGAAACAGGCTCTTTAGAGCCTCTAGTTTAAATTATCATTTACTCGATTAATGTGCTTTTCATTTAATGATGGGAATAGTGTTTATCCAAATATCTTTAATTTTTAATCAGTACAGCTTATAAGGACACATCTATCGAATGGTAACGAACTGATTCCTTCGTTAATAATATTATCAGGGGTTGGCTGTTTTGCCGAACAAGCTTATGAAAACTGTGAAAACATCATATCTAGTCCGAAATCACACATTAAACAAACTATAAAAATTACTTAAACATGATAAAAAGATTGGTGAAAAATCAATGTTGAGTTGCATTGAGATTGAGTGATATTAAAGGAGCTGTATAAACAATAAAGGTGATTTGGCATTAATTTTAGTACTACAGATAGAGAGAAACTAAACAAACGAAATGATTAGCAATACAAGATCAACACAACAGAGAATTTTATCATGAATTATATCCTCGCGGATCGTCTAAAATGTTAGGGACTGTTCTGTGTTGAGAATGCATATAGACTAAGATGAGGAACACAGGCTTTTGTGAGCATCAAAATCAAATGCCCAAACAAACCTAACGAATGGATAACCACTACCATATTCCTTCCTTTGTACAGGCATTTTCTTATATGTAGAACATGGTAGATTAAACACGGCTATGCATCTATTGTAATAAAAAGGATTAATGATGTTGCTATTTCGTAATGTAACATGGTCTGCTTATTGTTCTTTTCCCTCAGACTCTCAACAGACGAACTACATCTGTGAGAGCTGATGTTGAGTCTTTACATGTTGGGGGAAACTAGCCGTGGACAATGCCTATGATGGTTTAATGCATTGCTGTCGCTGTAGAGACAGGCCGGAATCGACAACCGGAAAATCTAGAATACAATAAGTGTTCGAATTGTTTAATGAAGAATAAAGTTAAAACATTACAATATTAGATAATATTTTACACATTGTTTTTTCCAAAGTATTTGTAAATTGAAACATTAATAAAAATGAAACATACATTTTTAATTGTTCTTAATATTATAAAACAGTTATAATCAATACCGTACTTATGATCTAAAAACTTTCTTTAAAGAAAAAACAAATAAATTGAACTATTAGAAATGATCTTAAGAATAAAAAAATTATTTCAAATTATTCCAAACTTACCTAGAAAACAACAATTAAGTCTTCAAATTGAACACAAATTGTAAACCAAGGCTTTTATAGACTTTATTGTAATTACTGATTATCAAATTATCTTTGATGTCGTGACCACTATTTATAGAATTTCGAAGTATGGCCAAAACAAACAGATGTTAACGATTATTGTTTAATTATTATTAATCTTATGTGTATACAAAACTTGACCATCAAGTAACCAGAAACTAATTAACTCTATGTCGCATCTGCTATTTGTCCCATAATACATTATAAGATTTTCATTATGATATAAATTGTCATAAATTTGTTTATCTTTAACTTGTACCGACTAATAAATTATATAACAGTCTTTGTGGAATTGAGGAACTCAATTTCCATTCTTGATAACAGCATATTGATACCAATAATCTATAATAATATCAGGAATAGTTAGATGGATAGTTTACAACATAGTTTGTCCAAAAGTCATGTCAAACTTCTTATATAATTTAGAGCATCAATAATCTATACCATATATTTATAAATTGAAAAAAAACAATATAAAGCACAATTTTACGTCACAATAAATCACTCAAATTAAGATCATCACTCAAAGATTTTACGGTCGCAATCATGAGCTGATTGGCCATTATGACAAAAGTCTGTAAGAAATCATATCTGATATTCTACCTCAGTCATAATAACCTTCCATCATTACCGTACTGAACAAAGAAATGACACGACGGGTGCTGTATACTGTGCAGGAAATGCTTACCCTTCCGGAGCACCTGATTTCACTCCCGGTTTCTAGTGGATTTCCCCGTACGAAATACGTAGTAGTGTCAACGTATATCCCACCTAGACACTAGTAGAAATAAAGTAGGAATTAACCTAGAATCAAAGGTTCTATACAGAAAGTAGGCGGACAGGAAAAATGAACGAAATTCTGACTGGATTTTATTATATTCCTACTACCAAAATCCTACTACCTAGGTTGAATAACAATTTTAAAATTCTGTATTGTTATTTTCCTACTGCATGAAAAAGATTCCTACAAGAATTAATTTATAAATTCCAACCAGAAAATCTTTTTACCTGGAACGTTATCTTGAGCTGGATTTCTGTTTATGACACACATATTGCAGTGTTAAATGCAAGCAAGTTCCAGTTCACAAATTCAAAAATTGGAGGGAAAAGAATGAAAACTTGTATTGGAATACAATGCTGCAAGCTAGGGTCACACATGTACAACTACAATGTAGAAATGTAAGAAAATATTGCTTATGAAGACTGAATTAAGGGTATTCTTATACATTCAAGATGATTTTTTTATCTGCCTGCCAAAATTGTTTAGTAATCAATTAATTCAACAATAGTGCATAATCTTACTCATTATTCATTCATAACTCTTTTCTAAATGTTTATGTTTAACACAATTTCTAGCTTGCATAAATTGCAGTTTTCTGATAAATTTCAAAAGTCCAATTTTTTAAAAATTAATTTATTCAATGAATTTCCATGGTTCTTCGTTGTTGAGATTCAAACTTAACTCATTGACCCAGTTGTGTATTTGTGAATACACACTTACATTTTGTATATTTTTAGATTCCTATCAGAAAATATTTTTCTGGGTGGAATTTTGAAAAATTCCTAACACGTTTTCTAGTAGGAATATTCCTGGTAGGAATATACAATTTTATTCCTAATAAGAAATTCCTGCTAATTTAATTTTTTTCTATTTTCCGTGTGGAATCATATAACCGTCGGACTAGAATATCACTCTTTTTTGGAAGGAATTCAAAGCAATATTCCTACTATATTCCGTGTACATTGCATATTGAATATTTCATACAGGTGACGTGTTGTTTCTTATTTATTATTTGTTACTGTTGATGTAAATGGCTTTTGGTTTTATGAGTCTTTGTTTACTCCTTGGTTGTGATTGTTATTGGCTTGTTATATAGCTAAATAAACTTGTCACTAGTATGACAGTCGTATAAAATGCCTTTATATTGACAACAAAGTTTGAACAACATAAACAGACATATAAGGTAAACATGTCAAAATTAGGGAACCAACAGTCAACATTGTAACCTCAATCTATAAAATGAAAAAAAAAAAAAAATATGTCAACAAAGCACATATTAAGCAAAAGCGAAAGATAAGAATAAAACAAATTTACGGCACGAAAACACAATGGCGGGTTGTAAGAGTACCAAGCAACGTGGATATAACAAAGATATAAACAAAACAGTAAGGCAGCAACCATTTGATTTTCGGGGGGGGGGGGGGGCTATGGTGACAAGTCGAAAACAATTTTTTTCTTTCAATTTTAGCATTACATATAATGGCAGCTGAGGGTGAAACAAACAATTTTTTTTCTCAGAATCAAAAATAAATTATTTTTTTCTCCACAAACTGGAAACAAACTTTTTTTTCCAAAAAAACCCATAGCCCCCCCCCCCCCCAGAAAATCAAATGGTTGCTGCCTAAAAGTAAACTGTTCACTGGCAAATATGGTAAAATCGAAATAGCAAACATATTACGTTCTTTATTTAAAAGAATAACAAATATTCGCAGTCAATTAAGTTTTTCATAAGGATTTGATAGTCGTTAAGATCACGCTTTAAACTTGATATTCGTTGAAAGATTTGAGTTCACCATACTGTGTCTAATGAAATGAGCTGTCCTGTCTTGAAGTTTGAGTAGGTGTTAGGTTAATTGCTGATGTTATGTTTGAATTGCATTTTTCTCCAATACAACATCTTCCCTGAAGTGTGAAGGACTGGCGCTTTCCGAACACATCGGTCACTGAGTTATGGAACTTCTGACAAGTCTATAAAACAAAACAAACCAATACTTAAACTATTTGCTGGATCTTTTTCAGAATTTGGATTCATGTACTATGATCTACTGTGGTTTCATTAATATTCGTTAAATACTAATTTTCGTGGATTTCGTGAGTACAGAAGAACTACGAATTTAAATATTCAACGAACTACACATTATCTAAAGGAATGTAAACAGAATTTTAAAAAGGGATTGAACCATAGTAACTTCCTTGATTAATTAAACACTTCAGTTTGAAGATGTTGAAAAGGAGGGGTAAAAAATATTTTTGAAGGTCAATTGGGCTATTTTTAAGGTTACTGTTATTAAAATGAATATAATATTTTAGAAATTTAACCGTTTTATCATAAATGTTCCCTGATTTCCCTTGCTTGATTAGATTTAAATGCATAAAGATGGAATTTATAGCAACGACAAATAGTATGGTGAATTTGGGGGTCAAGATTTTAAACGTCACGATCACAGTTGCTCAAACAACATATTTACATATTGTTCTCAGTATGAATAGTAATATATTGTTACAGGTGAAAAGTCAGCAATAATTGTACGTGCTTATAAAACTAGACGATGTGATATAATTGTCAATGAGAAAACTATCAATCAAAAACAAACAAATTGGAAAAAAGAAACTAAATACAAACAGTTTTGATATAATCATACCTTTTTTTCCATGCATCCTAATCTTACTGCTGGTTTGAAATCATGCGTTAGTACCTCCATCAGAAAGCATTCCTGGAAGGAGGATATATTTTAGGATGAAGATTATCAGAAACTATCATTGAAATGCTGGAACAGCGCTAGGAGTAAAAAGTAAAATCACAAAAATACTGCGCTCTGAGGAAAATTCAAAGCTGAAAGTCCTTAATCGAATGGCAAATTAAAAGTTCAAACACAACAAATGAATGGATAACAACTGTCATATTTCTGACTTGGTACTAATGAGACTAAAGTATACCTCCATTTGTCTCATCGGTAGTCATACCGAGTCAAGTGAATCAATCTTTATCGTGTTAATCATAAGCACACGTTTATATCTTATAAATAATAAGTTAACAAATGTAAATATTATTTAGATTAACCAAATACTGTCATGTTCAGATAACACAGTCGGAAGAAGACCATACGCGAAATCGACCACCTACAAGGCTAGCTATACACGCGAACAAACAAACTGATATAAAAAAAAACTATACATTATGCCATTGATAATTTGCGACATACGAACTTATCTCCTGATGTATAATACCAGTAATACAAAGTAAAACTGAAAAAAACTCCGAAGAAAATTCAAAAAGGAAAGTCTCTAATTAAATGCCAAAAACACATCACGCGAATGGATAACAACTTTCATATTTGTTGCTTGGTACAGGAATTTGGCTATGTAGAAGATGGTGACTTAAACCTGGTTTTATAACTAGCAAAACATATGACTTGTATTTATTTAATTTTGTTTTGATTTGTGTTTTAAAGCCACATTTAAGCACCACTGTTTTCAGCTATTTTGTTATATTGACAAAGATGTATGGCCAAAACAAGTAGACACACTGGGTATAAATGTCAAAATTGGGGTATAGCAGTCACCATTGTGTTATAACCTTAATCTCTTTAAAAACATACAAATACATTTTAGAGAGTTAAGTGACTTACCTTGCCATCATTACATTCCGTTGTAGTATTACATTTGTCTGGAGATTCGATCTCGTCACATGACAGGCAGTTATCTGGTAAGGAAAATAGAGCAGATATTGTTGGTTAAAAAGATCTGTAGGGGCATTCAAACACATCAGAGGTATTTTATAGTGGGATACAACACAATATCGAAGGAAAGAAACAAATAAAAAATAAAGCAGTGTAAATAATGTGTCTAACTCGTATGGATATTTGATCTGTAGTCATTCGAAAGAGACATGGCTTGTAAAACATGTCGATGTTTAAGTTGATTTAAGTCTTTGATACATGATTTTTATCATTAATTGTATTTGTGTTTTAACTTGCTGTCACTGTCAGCAACTGGGAGTACTCTCAAATCGTACTTTCTAGTTAATTTGACCTGTTGATACTATTTGTAATGCTTTTTTGTTAATTTTTTTATTAAAATGTTTACTTATTATTTTTTGTGAACTCTTTACTTCAAGTAAATACATTCTACATAATTCCCTTACATTTTTTAGTCTTTTTTACAGGAATTACGACTGTTCAACATAAAACCTTTGACCGACTGACAGAAAATTTGCTTTCCTAAACAAATGTATTTCAACATTTTCCCAGAAATTCTTTAATTGATTAACTTTAAGTCACTTTATAAAAAGCCCTTGAAGGAAGTCCAATTTTTAAAACACTTTTCAGATGTATGCGATAATTGTTTTGCTGTACCTATATTTTGACTATTTTATTCCTTATGTCTGTTTTGTTCACGCATCGATGTAAATATAATGGATTTTGATAAGACTGTCGTAAAAGTGAGAGGTTTAGCGCTATAAAACCAGGTTAAATCCTACATTTGAAAATGCCTGTACCAAGTCAGGAATATGACAGTTGTTGTCCATTCGTTTGATGTGTTTTGTCATTTGATTTCGCCGTGTGATTATGGACTTTCCTATTGAATTTTCCTCGGAGAACAGTATTTTTGTAATTTTACTTTTTTCCATACTTACAACACTTTCCGCATGTATGTGGACATATGTTATTAGCTATACAGCTGTCAGAACACATATTTGGTATAACTGTAGCTATTCTGGCACAGACATCATCAGCAAGATTCTCACACAGTGTCCTATTCTTTAACTCACCTATGACGACAGTTCTAATTAAATAACTAAAACAGTTTCAATCAAAACAAAATTATAATGATAGAGAATGATATTAACAACAACTGATGCGTTCTTGTTGTTATGGGTTTTAAAACATTATAGTCATTTTTACGCCGACGTGAGGCATAATGAGCTGAAATCTTCTGACGATAATATTCTATAATTCTTTGTTACAAATGACGCTGCAATTTTCAAATCACTATTCTATGAAGTTTATGATGAAAAGAAATGTTTTTTAGGTGAATTTATTTTTTTTATATTAATAAACAACATCGGTTTTGCAACTGAGTTATTGTATTTACATTATATTAAGTATAAGTATATTCGCGTATACTATTTGTTATTGTCTTATCGAATTGACAACAACATGATCAATATTAGATCAAAAGTAAGATAGATACCTAAGTCTCGAAAAAAATAAGAACTTTAATATCAATTTAATAAAATCCTTGCGACTGTCATACAGGTCTGAGGTGTAGCTAACTATGAAATCAGGTTTTGTTCATTATTTTTTTTTAAAGGAAATTACTTTACCAAAAGAGGTGAAATATACCAAACGGACATTCAAGGTCAATAATATGACTGTTGTTTTCTATTCTTTTGATGGTATTGATTTTGCAATTTGATAAAGAATGTTTCTTTGAAATATTCCCTGGAGTTCCTGATTTTTGTTATTTTATTTTTACAGAAAAACATGAGGAAACATTCTACCAGATTTATTTGATTGCTATTACTCCACGGTTTGTATCTCCTATCAGTGGAAGCGTAATCTTCAGTTTACAAACATTCACAGACGTCCGAGTCTTTGCTCATTTTGCCTTCCTGTGACTTTTAGATGAAAAACAGCAATACACGCGCTGTTCCTTTGTATTTCGAGATCTTTTTTTATGGCTGTGTATGTAATGCCTTTGTATGTTGGTAGTATGAAAGGTCGAGTTGACATAAATTTCACCTGTTTGCGACTTTTTGTAGTTAAGGAATTATATACAAATTATTAGAATATATTTACCTCCGTCTGGTGACTTCGTATCATTTCCAATATTAAGTAACGATGGGGGTTTATTGTTACATTGGTCAGTGTTACAGCATCCTGCATCGATACTTACTCTCTTGGTGTGAGAAATAGAGGAGTACTGTAAACATGTCTATAAAGAAAACAGGCATCATATACTGAACTTCACTCCGATTTTTTGTATAGATAAAGTCGGTAGGCTTAGTAAGAAAACTAGGTATGTAGTCCTCCGCCTGTGTCCGAATCATGTAAATATTAAGGTACCGGTGCGACTTGATTTGCGTTTACCTGAGACCTTATCATGTACATATCGGTATGACACGATTGTCCTTTGCTTGTAGCGTAATTCTAAAAATCTCGGAGAATTGGTACCAATTAATTATCCTTTGTCAGAAGCCTTACCATGTAAATCATGTACATATTGATGTATCAGTACTACTCGATTATCCTCTGTCTGTAGCCTTATCATGTAAATTCCGAATTATTGGTAGGACAATATTGTCCTCTGCTGGGCTATAGCCTTTTGTTTGATTGATTTGACGTTGTTTGGTTGTGATCGGTAAAACATAGATGCATATTCGGGTCGGTAAAATATTTTTGAATGAACATTTCTGATAACCCTGGCACGGTATTGTGATTCTGATCATTCTAGAATATTATTTGTTACCAGTGACAGTTGCATGGTTGAGATACAGACAATATCAATTGCATGGTTGAGATACAGACAATATCAATTGCATGGTGTTTTATTTTATATTTGTATGATCCGTTCCTTGACGTAATTTACGGTATCCAGCGATTAGGAAGCAGACATTTGATATTTTTTAAACAAAAAAGGTCTGTACGTTGAAACTAGTTTACATTCAGAATGCTAGGCATCCGATATGAGTATCAAGACATTTTACTTCAGTTGTATTGTTTCTATATTTCTAATTGGTTGCTCGCGTACTACTTTACCTTTATTAAAAAGAAAATCATACGTACATGCTTTGATGCACATCCTAGTTTGAATGTTTCTTCAAAATGATCGTTGAATGTTTGGACTGTAAAACAATACTGCAATGAAACAAAGAAGAGCAGATTAAATGTAGTTAAATCAAATAATTAGGGGAATATTAATATAAATCAATTAAACAAATGGTAACATATTATAATATCCATTCATAAAAATTATTTTAATACATCAGCGTTCAATAAATAAATTAATTTTAGTTCATTTTATATAATACTTATCAATATACATGTTTGACAACGAGAATATGTTGGGGTCATGTCTGTTTTAATGTTTACCTCATCACTTGAGTTACATTGTATTATTGTTCTACACCTCGTTGCATCAGCTACCTCATGACAACTGTGACAAATCAATGCTGAAAATATAGGAGCGGCAAATTCAAAATTTAAACACTTTGCTTTCTCAATGTACGTATTCCTTTTAGTATGTAAGATAAGCTTTGATACTGTACGATTTAAAGTTACTACAGTTGAAAAAAACTAGTAGTAATCCGGTCTTCAAGATTAAAAGGGAATGAAGGTTTGAACATCATTCCTCACTAAAAAAAAGTATATAAGAAAACTATTTGTTCTAAGAACACGACATATGCATACCAATTAACTATTTGTTTTTCTGAACTTGTGTTTTTGTTTAAGCAGATGAGGAAGAAAAGAGGACCACAACCTCCTGCTATGGATGCAAACATTCTACCAAGAGACTAATGCTGCTAGATATTTGTGTATTGTAAATTCTCGTTCATGTATACTGCACTTTAGAAGCCTGTTCTTTTTCAAATATGATTTACAGCATTTAGATGTAACCATCGACCATTGCATTATAATATTTGTGAATTGCAAATAATATACCCCAATTTAAATACAACTAAATTATCAAAACTACATACGACATTGTCCACAGAATCTTGTACATAACTTTGCCATACATGGATCGTTGCACATATTTGGGTCAGCGTTTGCCATCAGATTACACAAGGCAATATCCTTATCAAAACACAGACCAGCATTTGTGACGGCTATCAATGTAATCAAAATACAAACTGAAATAGAGTTTTGCACATTAGGTAAAACACAAACTAACCAGTATTTTTCACGACATTGTTGACCTATACAATGTGTTTGTATCTAAACTCGCTAGAAACTTGTTTTCACAATCTTAAATCGCCAGGTTCTAGGCTAGTCATCTGAAAACAGTAAACCATGTCGTTCAGGTAATAGTGAAGACATACACTATTACAAAGTTAAGATAACCTAATGGCATATGTTATATTGCATTTACGATTTGAAATGGTGTGTACTAACTATTGTAACACATCGATTGTATGTAAATATTTACCTATAAATTGTACGGCTGCCATGTTTACAAGTCAGTATGATAAGATCGGAATCGTGATGGCAGATAAGTGTTCATTGTATGATACATAATAATAAGTAACTAGAAATCAGACGGCAGTTTCAAACTTATTATTAGTCATTCATATGATAAGGAAGAAACATATCAAGTTATATGGGGAATGAGGGGATTGTGATATTTCCAGTTTTAGTAGCGTTTCAATATTTTATAAGATCAAACTACTAATTAAAAATCATTACATCCAATAAACATTTATAGATTCTGTACACTCACTGTTTGTATTGTATTAAACGTATGATTTGTTGTTGTTTCTGGATTTCATTTATTTAATTGGGACATCACGGGGATGTAACTCAGAAAAAATAAAATTTCCACAGGAATCTATATTTTTCTATGTTATGTTTTAGGACGAATAATCGTACTGTGACCCCATTTGTTTCTTTTGAAATTCCGAAAGTCTTTGCTAAGGGCTTTCATATCGTATTCTATTTCACAAGTCTACCTTTCATTTATTTTGCTTTTTATACACATAATAGTTTTTTTGGTGTGTAATCCTTAGAACATGAGTAATTTTTCACAACCTGTAGTTTGAAAAAAGCTCGGTGACCTATCATTTTTACGGTCATTTTAAAGTACATGTCCCAGTTCGAACAATATCTAAATTGAATAAAAGAAAAAACTATATGATTACAAAAAGCTTACACTTCTGTGTTAAGTTAGAAAATATAATCAAGAATGATATTACAAGGGCGTTAAATAGTAGCCGTGCACATCTATATCATTATAATCAGTTTTCGGTGTTTTATTCACAGAAAAAGCACTGTGTATAAAATGTCCCAAAGTGTGAATACGTCCTCTACATAACTTTAAACTACATAACAGTTGACATAATTTTGTTATGTAGTAGACATTTTGTTGTGTAGTTGACACTATCGTTATTTAGGTGACAAAAAGCAAAAGTCAAAATCGGTCGTTGACCATTATCATGATTGTTGTAACCGACGTAATAAGAAAAAAGTAAATTTATCTTTTAATATTCAAGCAAAAAGTCATTATTTACTCGTACCAATCATTTAGATATAAACCTCATTGCTAACGATATGTAGTTAACAAATAACAAGTACGAATTGATAGTTTAGTCTTAGATGCATGATTTTTTTATTAGTTGTTAGTGGCCTTGAGCTAGCTGTCAGATAACTGCGAGTACTCTCATATCTGTTCAGTGTGTCTTTTTGTGTCGGGATGTTTAAGTACCCGGCCACGTCCACTTGTATTTTTGTCCATCTGATGAGTTAAGCCTTTTTCAACTGATTTTTATAGTTCGTTCTTATGTTGTACTGTTATACCACTGTCCCAGGTTAGGGGGAGGGTTGGGATCACGCTAACATGTTTAACCCCGCCACATTATTTATGTATATGCCTGTCCCAAGTCAGGAACCTGAAATTCAGTGGTTGTTGTTTGTTTATGTGTTACATATTTGTTTTTCGTTCATTTTTTTACATAAATAAGGTCGTTAGTTTTCTCGTTTGAATTGTTTTACATTGTCTTATCGGGGCCTTTTATAGATGACTATGCGGTATGGGCTTTGCTCATTGTTGAAGGCCGTACGGTGACCTATAGTTGTTAATGCGCTTCATTTTGGTCTTTTATGGATAGTTGTCTCATTGGCAATCATACCACATCTTCTTTTTTATAAATCCCGTTATTTCTGATGTCTCATTTTGCTTTCAAATTTATATTCCCAATTCAATAAAACTCTCACACTGTCTTCTAAATATCGATGGATTTCGAAAGCAAACCAATAAACTACATTTTGACAAAGTATAAACACATTCATACGTTTTCGTTTATACTCCCATATTACTTTAAGCGTATATCATTTATGCTATATATGACAAAAACTTTCCGTACTATTAAATAGATTGACGTCCGTTCAAATTTCGTAAAAATATCTTCAGAATGATCAGACACAAAACTTTTAACGAGGAACAGGTATCCAGTATGTATGGGATTAACGGTTTTCGATAGCATCTAGCATTTTGGTATCATCTAACTTCTTTAAAATGCCATTCGCGGAAACCAATGAGTGGACTATACAAAAGATACATTATGAAATGAAAATACCAAAACTACTTCAAAAAACAAGATATTTAATTTGAAACACGCAAGAACAACTGGCATAAGGGTTTAAATCTTTGTGTACAATTAACGTCTTCAAGTCCGAAATCTGAATATCTGTGTTTTCCTGAATAGGTAATCAGTTCTCTTGTAACAGCGCAGTTTCCGTATCCGTTATAATGGACCCACATCAGTACATCAACGTCCAAATGACCTCGTGCCCATAACCACTTTGTTCCAGAGGACAATGTCTCACTTATAGCACCAACATACAGAGGACCACCTATTAAAAGTTATATATATATAATATAGAAAAAAAGATTGGCATTTGGTTTCAGATATATTGACAATAATTGTTTAGTACCTTTGAATATCACCCTATCAGCTGATGCCAAGAACGCCGAAATATCGCATGGTCAACAATAATACATCGCTTAAAGCTAGTAATTATCAATGGTAACATGTTTCAATAGTAAACAGAAATAAAACATTGTCTGATTGTCCTACGATCCGGAATTTCGCACTTCCGTACGTTCACTGATTATTGACATTGTTGCATTATTCATTTTGTGATTTATACATTCAAGTTTTGCACTTGAAGATTGCAATTGGCGCCTTAGAAAATGGAGTTAATCTTGTTTTATGTTTACTTATGAGAAATATGTGGATTGCAGATCAAGGACTGGAACATTAACAGACGAAAAAGAACGTAATTTTTATGCGATTGCAATACACAATATAAGGTCACTAAAGTTCCTACGACACGCGTCAACAGCAAAGATAGTCCGGAAAATGGTGTAGTAAGATAGTGATTCTTGGATTCTTGTTCACTTTATTATCATATAAATGAGTTGTTTTGGGTGAATCATTTAACTCATTTACATCTGGGTTTATTCATTTGTCTTATTGCAATTTTGCGTCTAATAATCTTTTTTTTTATTACAAACAAAAGAACAAAGTTCTAATGTCCGCTGCATTGCACATATCAAATCTCTGCAAGGATTACACTATTTACTTTTTTTATTCTTTAAAACTTTGTATAAATGTTTTAGAGAAATATACGCTTCAGAGCCCCTTTTTAAATGCAATTTTCTCTTTAATTTATTGCTCCAATAAACCTTTGATAAACATGTCCCCAACAACTTATTGCGTGGGGGACAACACTACTCCTTTTAACTTACCAATTGAATGATGATGAACAAAATTTCTGGTCACTGCAGTCATTTCGGCTTCACGATCAAATTCAGCCAATCGTAAACAATGTCTCTCACAGTATGCCTACAAGTTATCAAAAGCTTTGAAGTCCATAGAAAAGAATTTTCATGAAGATGTACAAAAATAGGGGAACATTATTCAGCTGAGTGTTTGTCTCTGAAAAGTTTTCTGTAAAAAACGAGTCTAGTTGGTGTATTAAAGTGTAAGTCTAGTATCTTCCAATGACTTTATCAAATCAACTTTTTTAACTTATGAATCTATTGCATTTGAGAGTATGGTGTTTATGGGAACCTTTTTTCACTACTTACTTTACTTTCAGTATACGTCAGTGGTACAGGTCCTGTCATGAAACAAGCTCCATGGTATGGATAGAAAGTATCGGGACATCTGACATGTACAGCGGACGAGCAATCTGTATAGCTAGTCACTTTATAAAATATGAATGGTATAATCTTTTGTTGACATTTTTGAGTTAATACTAATAATCTAATAGAATTATTTCACCTTCAAACAGTAAAATCACCAAAAATATTCCCATATGATATTGTTCAAAAGTGTACGTTTCCGGATATCTTTCTAACTGTATTTTTAGTAGATATACGTATACTGGATCTCGGGGCCATTTAACGCTTACAATGTCGTATGAGTTTATCTAATAGTTGAAGGCCGTATGGTGACCTTTAGTTGATGATTTCATTGTCATTTCGTTTCTTGTGAAGAATTGTTTCATTGCCTATATGACCACATCTTTTCCATTTTATTATCACTAAAAAAATTAATAAAATACAATTGCATTAATGTTAGATGAATGTATGAATTATTAGCTTACCTCCTATACATTTCTAGGAATATGATTGGTTAAAAGCGTCCGCGTGCAAACCGTGTATATTTGATATTAGGTTAGTAGGGAGGCGGGGCTTATCTCATACACGGTTTGTAGTGGAGTTACGTCCCTTTATATTCCATATTAGGTAAGAAGGGGGCGGGGCTTATTTCATACACGGTTAGTAATGGTGTTATGTCCCTTTATAAAAACCAAACGGTACTGAGAAAAAAACTAAAAAGTTCCAACAGACGAAAAAATTGATGATTAAGATTGAAATAAATTCATAAAACACATTTAAACCTTACAAGTCGTTACTGTTGGCATCTGTTTTTGTAGGATCAATGGAAGTATTTTCTTATTGCTAACAGTATTGAATGCTCATTTTGAGAATCACTAGTCTTAATTTCACACGTTAAGATATTCGGTAAGATAAATTCGTTACATAGTGTGCTAGTTAGGTCACTAGCACACTATGTAACTAATAATATAGTCACCTAGTGAGTTTGACGTTGTTGCTAAAGGGGTAGTCGGAACATGTTGTGAAACTCCAGATAACGACGGAACGTGGTGTGATGTGCCTTGGTTTGTATATATCGTACTTTGTAGATGAGTAACAGTCGTTGATGGACTAGGGTTAGACGAGGTAAACAAGAATGGATATGCATTACACATATTTCCTTTACAACAGCCACCTCTCAACACAAACCGTTCGTGTCGTCTCCCAAATATGTTATGTATCAAACTATCATGGTGGGTGATGTTCATTTGATGACAAATCTTAATATGAAAAATAAACAACATTTATATCTCTCAAGGTGTAAAAATAAACAATATGTGTATCTCTAAAAGATCAAAGAGCAAAACTTAACCATATTCGTATGTCTTAAATCTGTGTGTGAAACTTATATTCATATTCATTTCGGTTAAATTCAAATCTGTGTATAACGTAAAGTCAAGGTATGGGTAGTTTAGAATTGAAGTGTCAGTTAAAACTCTTCGAAGTTCGGGGCATATACACGTTAATAATATGCCGCACAGCCCTTTAATTTGACCTTTGAACAAAATAGTTGTGCATATGAACTTTTCATTCTAGGATATGTTTTTTTCAAAACTTTATGTAAAAGTGGTACAGTTTTAGCCATAAAAAAGTCCTTATGGAAAATGCTTTGTTAATATTTACATAAATGAAATTAAAAGTCTCAGAGGGCATATTCTAAAAAAAAATTTGAAAAATGCGTTTTTTAAACTGTTCCGATAACTTGTTAGATAACACTTGTGTTCTGTATATATTTGACCATTTCTGGTGTTACAGCTAACTTAAAAGAGCAAAGGAGGTATTGATATGATCATTAAAATCTGTAAATGAAATTTAATATGTTAAACACTTATATAAGATTTTGTTTGTCTTCTTTTTATATATTTATATGTTTTCTTTGTCGCTTGTACTTTTATTGGGGTTTGATTTACGGCATATGGCATACAATCATTTAAATTCTTGCTCTTCTTGGTATTAGAAAAAAATAGATCTTTTCATTTGTGATTTTTGTGCTTTTTACAATCATGCACAATATTGAATTATTTTTACATTATCTCATAATGATTGCTTTTTCTTTTCAATATCAGTATTTCCATAAGCCTACTTGTTTGCTTTTGAATTTCTATCAAATCAAATTATATACATACATGTATGTATAAAACAATATTTTAGCCAAACCTGTTCATTCGTACATCCTAGCTGTAATGCTTGTGTTCCCATTTGAGTCATCTGTAGTGTTTCTGTAACAAAACATTCCTTCGGGCAAAACATGTAGATATAAATACACAGAAGTGAAATAAGTCATTAAAAGTTATTTTGTACTTATAATTATTTCTTTATGTTAACATTCTGTTTCAATACAGTAGAAATTAAATGCGTTAACTCTATTCTAAAGCATGTTCATGATAAATAAGCTTTCACATCATCCTTACAAAACAAGTAGAAAAAGGTAGCAATTTTACACGCATCTTTGTCAATATAATGGATTTGATGTTTGATGCGACTGTCATACAAGTGAGAGGTTTAGCGCTATAAAACCAGGTTTAATCGACCATTTTCTACATTCGAGAAAGCCTTACCAAGACAGGAATATGATATTTGTTGTCCATGCGTTTGATGTTCTTTATTTCTTTTTGCCATTTGATTATTGACTTTCCGTTTTGAAGTTTCTTGGAGTTCAGTATTTTTGAGAAGTCACTTTTTACATGAAAACTTATGATTACTTTAGAGTGTATGCCTAAGTAATATATTATTATTCTATTATTATTATTATTATTATTATTATTATTATTATTATTATTATTATTATTATTATTATTATTATTATTATTATTATTAATATTATTATTATTATTATTATTATTATTATTATACATGTAGACATTTCAAAGGGATTATATGAAGCCTACCTGTCCTTTTCCACAAACTGTGGTTGTTTTGCATTCAGAAGGATTGGATACACCACTGCATTGTAGACATTGAACTGAAAATAATTTTATCTAAACAAATCACATATTAACTATTGATAACAGGTCGGGAAACATGTAAAGTATTAGACGGTTTAACAGTTCTACTTGAGAAAAAGGCTACAAGCCTTATTGTCTATAATATTAACTTCAGAGATATTAATCAAAAACTGAAAAAATATATAATAGCCCGCTTCTATTCATTTGAAAAAGAGTAAATGTTGTAAATGATATTGGTTTACATAAACATGACAGTAGATGTGGTAATTTAAATGATATTACACATTCTTTATAATAATCATATAGAAGAATTTGTTGATCTAAGTGAAGACAACGTTTAGCATAATCATATAATTAATATCGTACTTATGTATTTTCTAAGATCCTATAATTCTGATCTAACTTCTTAAATGTATATGAGAATAGAAAATGCAAGATTATAAGTCATTGTATAAATAGTTATGAGTACTGTATGCTACGTTTCGTCTCCTTGCTAACATAAAACATGTAACATTCATGTATAATTCGAATGTTTCTATGTTCATTCAAACGTGATAATTAAATATACATTTGGATCTTTCTCCGACGTACCACTTTCCCTACTTCATGGAAAAACTTCGAGGTGGTTTAAATAAACAATGACGTCCCGACAAAAGCATGAGTTTAAAAGCAACCTATGTCATCTAATTATAATCTACTCACCACATTGTGAACAAGTGTTTGGACATAGCTGATGAGAGATACAGTCATTCATACACAAATCAGAATGCTTATCTTTTAAGTTTTTACATAGTATTTGATCAATATCCATACACGTCGAGAAATTGGCTGTTGTGTCTAAATAAGAAATTTTATTATGCAGTGTAAAGCATATTTTACAATTAAAAATGGCTTATTAATTTGAAAGGAATTAATTACATACTACATTTAAAGAAATAATCTAGATAAAAAACACAGACAAAAATTAAACAAGGAACTACTTTTTTTTCAACCGATCAAATAAAAATATAACGGTATACAAATACGTTAAGATTTTATATAACCGCAATTATTAATACACATAGTCAATGATGTTTACTTGCGGTGAACAAAATTTATACAACAATGGATGATACTAGAGTTGAATATGTTATCTTTTTGTAAAAACTTTGTAAAAAGCGTGCAGTTCGGTTTTTGATTGGTTTTGCATTTGCTTTTTGCATAGTATTCGTTGACTATTGTATGTCGTTTCATAGTTTTTCTTAAGTCATCGAAACCAGTGTTGTCTGTCTATTCCATACTTCATTTGTTATCATCATTAGTTACATTTAAAAAGTAAAATACTGAACTCCGAGGAAAATTCAAAACTTAAATTCCCTACTTAAATGGCAAAATCAAATAATAAAACACGTCAAACGAATGGACACTCTATTGTGCATTACTCATGATTGGTATACTCGAAATAATATTCCTTTAAAAAAAATCACACTTTGTCAGTTTTATTGAAGTGCGTCTACGGATGTGTAATTTTTATTGGAACTAGATTTGCCTTCTCTTTACAAGTCTTACATGTAATTAGATGCGTAACAGCTGGTTTCATGTGAAGTAAAACTGGAGGTTTGTTGTTGCATTTGTCAGTATTGCAACACCCAGCATCAACATTCACTCGATAAGTACGTGATATACCAGAATACTGATGGCAAGTCTGAAATCATTAATTATAACTCAGCATTCACTCGATAAGTACATGATATACCAGAATATTAAAGGCAAGTTTGAAATCATTAATTATAATTCAACTTTTAGAAAAATGTTCTACCCAATCTCTTCAATACAAACACACACACAAACACACGAATGATTGTAACTTTGACTTAATAGTTGAAATGTTTCACAATAAGTAAATTTGATTAAAATTAATATTGCATGATGATCTGACAGTATACATGATGTAGATTTCAATGGAAAAATATATCTGAATTGATGTTAAAGTAAAATCACTTACGTTGTTTGAGGCGCATCCTAATCGATAAGTTTCCCTAAATCGATCTGAAAATGTTTGAGTTGTAAAACAAAACTGAAAGGCAAAAATACTTTTGGTTTAGATTAACAATGATTAACAAACAAACAATATGTAAGATGTATAACCGATTTAAAGAATCTTTATGCATTACATTTGTAAAAATCGAACAAAATACTGTTCAAGTCTCGCCACGTATGCTGCTTAAATGTGTTTGAAAACATCCTTCTAGTAAAATAAAAATGAACGAAATCATAGGATTAGAAGAAATTGGTATCTTATTTTAATATCATGTTAGTCCGTGCAATGTCAAATCACCGTCAAAGATTTCAAAAAATAATTTATAATAACATTTTTAAACATAGCGTATGAAGATAATCTTTAGTTAATACGAGCATGTACTAGTTACATACAAAATATTAGTGTGTACTCACATCATCAGAATTTGGACATGTCTGTATTGTATTACATGATGTGACGTCATCGATATCAGAACAGGAATAACACTGCAATGCTGATAAGATATAATCTTTTATCTAATGAAACTGGGCAGAGATAATTGATTTTATATAATTGTTTCTCCTTTTTTAATATTCTGTTATGAATATGCAAAATCTGATTTCTTATGAATGTGCTTTAGAACGAAGTTAACTCGTTAAATGTCTACAGCGTTGAAAAGGTAAAATAACACAAATACTCCAATGAAAATTCAAAAATGGAAGGTCCCTAACAAAATGTAGAAATCAAAAGCTAAAATTCATCATACGAATCTTTAATAACTTTTATATTCCTAACTTGGTAAAGAAATGTTCTAGTGTTGAAAATGCTGAAATATAGTTTTTTGATGGCTAGTATGAAAGTTGCATAAATTGCCATTATATAAACAACGATGTGTGATTAAAACAAACAGACATAATATATCTAACATTTTTATAAATCATTCAAGATAGTATCATTTGACAAACGTTTATAAGGCGTAAAGAGAAAAGGGTGTGTTGTCTTTTGAATTTGAGGCGAAATCATTATAACCTTGTCTTATACTCCCCCTCCTTTATGTCTTTAAATCTGAAGTATTAATATATTCGATACGTACAAAAATGTAAAACTTGTGCATCTAGCACATAATTATGTTCACACTATTTTGGGAACTATCTGAAATATATATACAGAAAAAAAAAACTGTTTTTTGTTGGATGTGAGCGTTTTATTTGTAAACTTACGACATAGACCGCATGATCGTTTACATACAGTTGAAATACAAGCATTACTACACATGTCAGGCCTATTTGAATTGATTCCTTTACAGAAGGTTGTGTCAATATCCTCACAAATATCACCTTTATATCCACTCACGAACACTGGAAAAGATATGTTTTATAATTGTTTATATATTACGTACATAATTGTACAATGTATGCTAAACATAAGATAAAGCCAAATTCCGTCCTCTCTTTCTCCGGATCGAATTATACCTATCTTCTGGTTTGTTCGTTTATGAACACGAATACTAGTTTCACATGTTGAAAAGGATTTCCTTACCCCGGTCGTACCTTGCCATGGCGTTAACAATTTATTTTCCACTTATGAATTTGAGTGTCCCTTTGAAACAGAAGTTGTTTTAGATGAAAGTAACAACAAATGTCCTAAACTCGTTTCATTATAGATCAAGATATCCTAGAATCCTTCAGAAAGTAGCATTTAAGTAAAATGTTTGTAACTGAGTAACGGTTCGATTTTTAACAACCTATGATTCATTTATAGTCTGGTTGAATCGAAGCGCGAAGAGTTAAAATTACCTGCATTTAGTTCCAACTTGCTGCTGTTAAACGATTTGGTCAAAGCAAAATAAGATAAACTACTTACTCAGAATACATAGAATAAATGAAACTACGGACATGTTGAGATTGTTTTGACCCCAATATAGGATATAATCACTGTGTGACAGATAAGAACGGTTATTGATATACAGATGTTTCCTTAGGCCTAGATGTCCTTTATTCGAATCAAATGTCATAAGACAAATTTACCATCATGTTGTACGTAATGTCCACACAGTATTAATTGTATGTAATATTTTTTAAAACACTTGGAGTTGATATGATCTCAGTAGAGTGTAAAAATTCACAGTTATGAGGAAATAACAGATCACGTCATAATAAGAAGATAACTAATGAACAGACAAATACTTCATTGAAAACTAAAAACTGTGACGACAAACTCCCCAACGATCAGAGGAGATCAAATAGGGGTTCCTTTACGCGTATAGTCTTAACAACTTACTTCGATATAAAGCTTTGCCAAAAGACTTTACAAATGAATTAAAGAAAACTCGAGTTATCGAAGCACGGTATAAAAGTAATTTACTAAAATCAATTAATCAAAGTCCCGTACATTGTAACTCTTGAGCCACAAATCGGAAAATTCGAAGGAATAAAACGGGATCAACATCCTTTCGTCTATCTCAAGTAAAATGTATATTTTAAATCAAGTTAATTTAAGAATACTTCGATTTGTGAAAAATGCCTTTAATGTATCAGTTAAAATTGAGTTAAAGGAACTCTGGAATAAACAAACCAGAAAATCGGATTTTAGATGTTTGGTTTTCAATATGAGATGTTGTTAAACCGTATTGAGTTTTGCAATATAGCAGTTGATAAACCTTCAATAAGATAGATTGATTGGTTTTTTTTTACCATTAAATTTATTTTGCGATTGTGATACAAAAAAACGAAATAAATTCGACATTAGAGTTTATCTTTCTTTTAACAATAAGTAGGCAATACCATTCTCAATTCTTAACTTTGTCTGAATTCTTATCAATAATGCATGATGCATGAAAACGTATATTATGATATCGATGTTTGATCATGTATTGAATGTAATTTCATCACATTTCGGGGGTAGATGCTTAAAATTTGTAACAATCTATTTAACAAATATTTGAATCATCTTTCATCATTTGCAATTTGGCAATGCAAAAGGTGATGCGTTCCCTCGACTGTTTATGACGTCATGGCAATAAATTCGTTGGATTTGAACAGATCACCTCCCGTTTTTGGTGAGGTTCGTGTTGCTGATTCTTTAGTGTTTTATGTTGTGTATTCTGTACTTTTATTTGTCTGTTTGTCTTTTATATTTTTTAGCCATGACGTTGTCAGTTTTTTTTTCAATCTATGAGTTTGACTATCCCTCTGGTATCTTTCTCCCCTCTCTTGATACTTTAATCTGGGAAAACATTATTTAGTTATAAGTTGTAATTCGTTTTGAACTAGTTTTAAGAACCTTCGAGTATATGTGCTTTGTGTTTATTGTTTTATGCTATTGAATTCTGTGCGTCGTGCCGATCATTTGAAGTTAGCCAATTTAATCCAATTTAAACATGTTGTTCTTGTGTTGTGCTGTTAAGCAACTGTCCTAAGGTAGAGGAAGAGTTGAGCGCACACGAACATATTTGAACCATCTACATTATGTATGTGCATGTCAAACGTCAGGAGCACGTAGTTTAGTTGTTTTTGTTCCTGTCTGTCATTTTAATTTTCGTGAGTTGTTTTGTTATAAATTAAGTTACATTTCTTCATTTTAGAGCCTTTTATAACCGACTACACGCTATATTGATATTTTTTGTCAAGTTTCCAACTTGATGAATCGGCTACCATGTTATACAAATGGAAGTGTGGAGATCGCGGAATTTAGTTTTGAACACATTCGAAGAACGTATAAATCTAGTATCATAGTTGTGTAGGGTAAAATCTTGACCTTGAAAATAAAGCTATCTTTATTTTTATCACAGGTGGACTTAAAAGACTTTAGAACTCACATGACTGTCTACTTTATTAATTTGAGATAGCGATATCTTCACAAAATAGTTTATACCAATGAATTATCACAGGAAAGCTTGCTATTGCTGGGCTAGATTTTCTTCGATAATATTTTTGCATGTTGCTATCCATGAACGTTTTTGACGGTGTTATTCGTATTTGAAACTGCTGTAAATTTGACCCAAAAAACACAGGGTAAGGATGATGAATTGTCTCCTTTCTTCAATTGTTAATTGCGTTTTAATAATTAAGTATTCATTTTATTCAGATGCACGTCTATATTTAGATCAGAATTAAACGCATGCCATAATTAACAATAGATCAAACAGAAAGTTGCCTCTTGATAAATTCGGAACAAAATGTCCATGAATATCGTACCATTTGGTGACTTAAAATCTTTGAAGGCTGATAAACATCGAATACAATTTGCATCTCTCCCTTCCATGAATTTGAAGGGAGGGAACACTATTCAGTAACATATTAAACATAGAACTCGGGACTGTAAACATCAGTGTAAATCCAACTTCTGTGTTAATTAATGTTCATGTACAAATACAAATCCTGCAGCCATCTGCTGCATGTACTAATTCAATGTTTGAATGAAAAGTAATTGTACCACTAACTGACTAACATGTCTAATTTATGAAACGCAACGTTCAGTTTTATTGGTCAGCATTTAATGTTTGACATGTGTTATCGTATATTAATGAAACACATCATATTAAGATAACCCTTGACTTTTCGTTAATTTAATGCGGTAATTTGTAAAAAGCATGCTTTATATATACATTACATTCATCCTAACAATATTATTAAAGCACAGGCTAACACATACACCATCCCACTATAACTACGTTTTAGATATGAAAAAGATTAAAAGTAAATATACACATCTGTACATCGCTATTCTCCATGACATTATTTTTAGGCAAAAAGATAGCAATGGTTTTTGTATTATATCCATTCTATTTTGCAATCTTTTTTCTTTTGTAAATAGTGGCTAAAATTGGTATTTCTTAATAACATACTTAATCACGTTAATAAAATTCCAAACAACTGCATTTCCAAAATTATTTAAAACAATTGTTCCTATGGTGAGTTGTTATCAATCAATTGTCAATGTTACGGACACCATCACGAGTTGGTTAACCATTATGGAAATATCTGTTTTACAGATGATAGCGGGTATGTTTCAAATTTCGTTAAATCGATCCCGTCCCTTTTTTTTTTACTAATGTAACCTACCGAATTCAAATTTTGCCGGGTTTGTACTTGCATGAGCAACACAACAGTGACACATTTGGAACAGGATCTGCTCACCCTTCCGGAACACCTGAGATCATCCTCATTTTTTGGTGGGGTGTGCTGATTAGTCTTTTTCTTTGGTTTTCTATGTTTTGTTTTGTGTACAAATGTACTGTTGTTTGTCTGTTTTTTTTCTCTTTGACCACGGAGTTAACGTTGTCAGGTTATTTTCAATTTGTGATTTTGGATGTCCCTTTGGTATCTTTCGCTCCGCTTGTTCTTGTATACCATGTATAAGGAGTTTATCAACATAGCAAAGTTTTTTACAAAAAAGTGTTTCCTTAATTAACAAGTTATATTTGTATTACCTTGGTGCTTATGTGACTTTTAATTGTGTATTCTCAGCATATTTAGTATATTTTAAATGATTTTGTCACTATGGGAAACTTTACCTTTGATATTATCTTCCAATTTCAATACCATTTGATGTACATCCTGAAATCTCTCTTTCAGATGTTTCATTGGTTACAAAATTCTCTGTTGATAAAAATCCAGGTTTGAGGAATTTTTATCATTAAATTTTCATTTTTCAATGTGCATTATGTTGTATTTATAGATGCATTGCTTTTTCCATAAAGTTTTGGTACAACACATGGAAGTTCTTAACGACCTTGACTGACTATGCAGTCCTTGCACGGTCGGTTAAGTTTAGGTAGCGTTGTGATGTAACGTTTTATAGAAGCTAGTATTTTTCAACAGGGTTATGCATTAGATTTTCGCAAAGGTGAAGGGGGATCGATACCAATTCATGTACATGGGTCAAAGAAAAAACATACACAATCAGGACAAAAAGAAAGCAAAAGACGTTAAAATATAATTAAGTAATATCATAGATTTGGAAAAGAAGACATATTTGTATATCATGTTAAACATTCTTGACCATGTAACAAAATGACCTAGCCCTGTTGACGTAAGTTAAACACGTAATAACTACAAATTTATCTGAAACAACAATTAGTTCTACAGCTTATTTGAAGCAGCAATCATTCATAACACTATTCATTATAAGAACAATAACCTGTAAAGTATACTTTTTACTAGAATTTCCTCCCAATTCTTGATCAGGTGCATTAAATGTTTCAAGATAAAAACGAAAGGATTAAATTATGGCAAAATTGAAATCTTCTCCATTGTCCTAAAGTTTAGTTTTCAACTGTATTTCAATTACTACATACAAGTCAAGATATTATGCAGATCTAATTGTATATATAAAAAGAAGATGTATGATCTTCTTATTGCTATTAATTTATGAGGACTTATCACTTTCTTTCCTAAGGTGCAAAGACGAGGAAGTCTGGTGAATAAAACTGGTGTGAATTTCGAAATCTTCACAGTCCATTGTTGTAACAGATTAAACATAAAATTGAAATAAACACAATGGACGGTGAAGACGTAGCTGCTTTGGTATTTGACAATGGATCAGGAATGTATAAAGCTGGATTTGCTGGAGAGGATTGTCCACGAGCTGTATTTCCATCAATTGTTGGAAGAACCCGAAAAGTTTGTTAACATGCAAAGTTTCAAAACTTCTTTAATTTTATAATATTTAAAATTTGTATATTTCGGATCTGTTCTTGTTCCCTTTTTACATTTGACAGCACATATGTGTGTTTGTGTACGATTTATTTAAACCTTATATTCGTTTCTTTTCCTTGTCGTAACAGACCGAGAAGAAACTTTAAGAAAAAAATGAATACCTAGGTAAAGTTACAATGCTATATGTGGATACACGTTACCAGTGAACATATTTGAAGATAATTGATAATTGGTTGGTGTAGGAACACCTACGTATGCACCTTCTTGGTTACGCATTTATTTTTTTGTGACGCGTTTTATCAAACTCTTAATTTATCATATAGTTGCTTATATATGAGAAAATTCCGTCTTATACATCCATGGTAACCACTTGAGACAATGACTGTTATTACATGTTTCGAATAAGAACCATAGATGACTTGAATAATTCTAAATGTGAAATGAATTAACAAAATGTGTCCTTATACTAAGGAAACATGCCACTTAATACAGCTGCGAGCTGCCCAGCTGTGGAAAATGTGCTGATTGTAATGTTTGCAAACGATTGTTTGCACGTTCGCTTAATGTCCATGGTTGAATGACTAAAAGAAATAAGTTGATACAAAATTTGTCATAAAAAATGAAAACAAATACTACACTTCAAAGTGATAATGGGAACCGATCCTTAGAGGACTTGAACATTTCTTTTTTAATTTTGGTATTTAAACCTAATACAATGTCGTATCAATCAAACGTGGTATTAATTACCTTTGTGAATGGCCAACTGTGGAGAATGCGTTGAATAAAATATTCCCTACTGATTGCTTGAACGTTTGTCCAATGACCCTGTTTGAATGACTAAAAGAAATAATTAAATACAAATAAATTCATTTTGCAAACAAACAAACATTGTCACCAAAACACAAACATATATATATATATAGAATAACCATACATTGTCTCGAAATGTCAAGATTATTTTTACAAGACTTAGTAACAGGTAGAAAGCGAGGCTGTGCCGAGCATTTCTACCTGTTTCTAGCCGAATACAAATAACTTTGATACTTAGAGACAATGCATGGTTATTCTTTATATACTGCAACTCTTATAACTGTTCTAAATGAAGTATTTAGGGTAAATTTCTTAATTTTGAATGGAAGACGTAAAATTTCCGCGAACCTGTATGTTTTATTGACGTCATAAATAAAACTCTACGGAAACACATTGTCAACGTCATAAACAAGGTGATATATGGTCAGTGACTGAATATCACATATGAATATACGGTCAATGCAATTTGACTGCTCAAATAGCACAGCTGTAGTATATACAGTGCTAATTAGATATATATGTATAAGTTGTATATGCTAATTGAAACGTCTAATCAATTTTTGCTAATAATTTCTTCAAAGCTCCGCAAAGATTTTGAGATTGACATCCCGATCTCGCAGCAAAACTTAAATGCATATTCATGTTTGTATGTCCGAGTCAAAAAAGATATTAAGGTACAATTTATAATATCTCAGATTCAAAATGAACCGACCAGTAAAAATTGTAATGTTTTCTGATGTTTGGTACTAGACCCGTGTAAAAAAAGTGTAAATTGAAGGGTAAACGAGGGGAACAAAATTGCTATAGGGGAATTAAAAAACAAATTGAAATTGTTATACACATTTTGTGGTTTACAGGGCGTGATGGGTAGTGTAGAACCGAAACACTACTTTGTTGGGGACGAAGCCGAAAGCAGAAGAGGAATTCTTACACTTAAATACCCAATTGAACACGGAGTTGTCACAAACTGGGAAGATATGGAGAAAATCTGGCATTATACTTTCTACAAAGAACTGCGTATTGCGCCCGAAGACTATGGCGTTTGTCTGACAGAGGCTTCCCTCATTGCTAAATCCAACAGAGAAAAGATGACACAGATTATGTTCGAAACCTTTAATTGTCAAGCTATGTATGTTGTTAATCCGGCTGTTACGTCGTTATACGCTTCTGGTCGTACAACTGGCATTGTGTTACTTTCTGGTGAAGGTGTAACCAATATTGTACCTGTCTACGAAGGTAATGCTATTACTCATGCTATTTTGGGGTTGGATCTAGCCGGAACTTACCTAACAGACTATCTGATGCAAATTGTGACAGAACGAGGATATTCATTTACAGCCAAAGCAGGAAAAGAAATCGTAAGAGACATAAAAGAAAAAATGTGCTATGTAGCATTAGACTTTGAACAAGAAATGCGAACATCTGCTTTTTCGTCAGCTTTAGAGAAAAGCTATGAACTACCTGACGGACAGGTTATCACAATCGGCAATGAAAGATTCAGATGTCCAGAGGCAATGTTTCAGCCATCTTTCTTGGGCATAGACTCACTAGGTATGCATGAGGCAATATGCAAAAGTATCGAAAAGTGTAATGATGAAATTCGTAATGAATTGTATGCTAATATCTTACTTTCTGGTGGGTCAACTTTATTTCCTGGTATTGCCGACCGTATGCAGACAGAAATCATACAACTTGCTCCACAAACGTCGGAGGTCAAGGTTATTGCTCCACCAGAAAGAAAATATTCTGCCTGGATCGGGGGTTCCATCTTGGCGTCAATGTCCAAATTCCAAAACATGTTGATCAGCAAACAGGAATACAACGAATCCGGACCAGCAATCGTGCACAGAAAGTGTTTTTAAACTACAAAACAACTTGATAAGAAATGAGCTGCAATCTATTCTTTGTTCCAATTTGTAAAATGATTTTTAGATGTAGGAAACTATGAAGATTATAATACAATTGATTTCATTATAATGTCGGTTTTCGATTTTAAATCCAAAGACTATATATTAATGTAACCAGAAGATTTTAACATATTTACATTCGTTGAAAAAAGAATTGTTAACTCTATATGCATTTACATAAAGCACAATAAAATATTGATAGACGGTTTTATTGTAAAGATCATTAATCGATTTCATATATTTAGATTTGAATTGACTTTTCGTTGTTATAAACTTTTTAAAGGCTCTTTGTTCTTAGGCTATCTATCCGACTCCTTGGTTTAGTTTTTTTAATATTGATAGTTCGGTTCTCCAGTTGTGCCTTTTTTCTTAATTTCGCAGTATTGGCTGTTCATCGATTTGACCGCTTCATCAATTAGTTCATTCATATAGATTATTTGCTTTTGATCTAGCTTAACATCCCTACTGGCCATGTTTCTTATCTAATATGAGGTTTCTTTTTCGCTTTTTTATCAAACCCATGCTCTAAATCCAACAAAATTTGAATGCACATGCGTATATTGACTTCTTCAGAATAGTGAATTTTATCACATAATCATGCACTTAACACATTTCCTTAACTTTAAAACACTTTCAAACTCTTTTAAAAAATGGTGCACCTGATGTTACTAATTCATTTATTATGACTGTAATGTGTTGCATTCCGAGATACAACAACCGTTCATGCTGGCTGTTCAAACTCCTCCCTTTGAAAAATCGCAGTTCCAGCCGTTTGCCTCTTTACAAACAAAAAAGGAGGTTCATGGAAGAGCCTACACAAACGTTTTTGCACTTATACTTATCGGACATAGAAATTACCTTAATTGTCCTATTCAGAATCGAAATAATTAATACAAGCTATACTTTTTTGTAATTTTTAACATGGGTAGGCATTATATTCGTGTCATTTTAGCCCTCACTATCGCTCTGGCAAAAATAATTACGAATATAATGCCTACCCATGTTATACTACAATAAAGTGTAGCTTGCATCAAATATTTCTTAATTGATTGTTATGTTTTAATTCACCTATATAATTTCAGTGGGTATTTCCCTAAAGTTAATGGGCGATTTTGTTTGACCGCCACCTTTAGGTATCCATCATTTTACAATACCGTGACAAAATTCGGGTTAGTCAGTTGTAATTTCAAGTGGTTTCAGATGTTCAAACTTCTAAACTTAAAGATAATGAAGTTTTCCCCGTATTTATCAAAAGTGAATATCAGGAGCCTGTAATTCAGTGGTTGTCGTTTTTTATGTGTGACATATTTGTTTTTCGTTCATTCTTATATATAAATAAGACCGTTAGTTTTTTCGTTTGAATTGTTTTACATAAAAACCCAATTTTCATGTTTTGACTTATTTAATCTTGCTACCCATTTACTTTTTAGTGTATTAAAGTAACTGTCGAAATCAAACAAATAACATCCCCCTTTACTATTATCCGATAATAGAGTTGATCGTTTTATTTTATTTTGTTTCCCGTCTCAAACGAAATTTTTTAAACAAATCTAAAGTTGCTAAATTGCAAGTTTACGACTGTTATTGATGCCTAATATACCTGCTGTATATATTAATTGTAAATTACTGAATTTCAAGTAATTTGGTGATTTAAAACATTTTATCGATGATAGCAAAATGTCTTTTTTTCCCTGATGAGTCTTATGTAGACGAAACGCGCGTCTGGCGTACTAAATTATAATCCTGGTACTTTTGATAACTATTTACACCACTGGGTCGATGCCACTGCTGGTGGACGTTTCGTCCCCGAGGGTATCACCAGCACAGTAGTCAGCACTTCGGTGTTGACATGAATATCAATTATGTGGTCATTTTTATAAATTTCCTGTATTTCAAAACTTTGAATTTTTCGAAAAACTAGGGATTTTCTTGTCTCAGGAATAGATCACCTTAGCCGTATTTGGCACAACTTTTTGGAATTTTGGATCCTCAATGCTCTTCAACGTTGTACTTGTTTGGCTTTATAACTATTTTGATATGAGCGTAACTGATGAGTCATATGTAGACGAAACGCGCGTCTGGTGTACTAAATTATAATCCTGGTACTTTTGATAACAATTTCCCGTGGTTTCGTTTGTTGTTGTTTGTTTTTGTATGGCTTTTTCGAAGCTGTTTTAACAATTTAGTTTTGCTTATTTGTATGGAAATACGAACCTTACACTTTAACTGGTTTATCGGTGAACTATATATTATCTATATTATCTTTACAATTTTTAAATTTTTTACTCGTGATAACAGTTTATTGTGGTATCATTTTATCGTATATTTTGATCTGCTGTTTCTCCTTAAACCTCAACATTTGGTAGTCAGATCATAGTATGCTCAACTGTGAGTTAGTAAAATGTGTTCAAGGGTCTTCTACCTTGTGAACTGTCATATTGAAACTCCGGACTGCCAGCTTTGTTCAAATCAAGTTCCATATAAAACAACATGTTCACGATCTGATATAACCACGTCATTTGGTATCTAGTTTAGAGTTGTATCATTTGCATTATTCATACCACATATGTATTAGAAAAACAATCTGACGATGGACACCGATAAAAAAAGTGCACTACTGCATTATCTAATATCAGCAAATTAAGTTAAGCTTATTTTCTGTAACTATAGGCATTCATTATATTGAGTACGACATCAACAAAGCAACAACAACACATAAACGGCAAGTAACAAGTATATTCGTTTCATCATTCTCATTTTGCTTAGTTTGCCCTGACACCGTATCTAACATCGGACTGAGTCTTTTTTCAAACTGAGTTTTACTGTGAGTATTGTGATGTGTGCGTTATTCCCACATTAGCTAGAGTTATAGCAGAAGGGTTGGGATATCTCTGAAAAAACAGTTTGACCCGGTCGTATTTGTGCGCTTGTCTGGAGTTAGGAATCTCTGGTCGTTAATTTGATAGTCTTGTTTGTTCTTTTTAAATTTTGGTTTATTTATATGTTTCGGTGTTTAGTGTGACGTCTATTGCCGCTGAACAAGTATACATTTGGGAGCTAGCTGAAGCCTGCCTCCGGATGCAGAAATTTTGGTATTTTGACTAACAATTATATTTAATCGTATGTTTATTTTTAACTTCTGTGATACACATTTTCATTTAGACTATGTCTCCATTCTACGTGTAGGCATTAACATGTTGTACTTGGCAGTATGAGACATCTGAGTAAAGTTACTTTCTGTGTTTATTACTTGTATATGATCTGTAAGTTTTTAGTGAATGAATTAATCATGTTAAACATGTTAATGTTGCTGGTCTTCCCATAAACAATTATTTCTGAATTTACGAAGAACAATCATTAAAAACTATGATTACCTGTTTATATAGTCTATATATGACAATCTAAAATACTTATTTGTAAGTTACAGTTTTTTAAAACACGACAAACATATCAGTTCATTTGAAAAAGAATCGTTTTGCCATAAATTGTTTTTGTGATAAAATTGAGAATAGAAAAGGGGAATGTGTCAATGAAACAACAAACCGATTAAAGAGCAGATAACAGCCGAAGGCTACCGATGGTTCTTCAATGTAGCGAGAAATCCTGTACCCGGAGACGTGCTACAGCTGGTCCTTAAACAAAAATATATATAAGTTCAGTGATAATGGACGTCATATTAAAATCCGCTATATATATATAAAAGAAACTAAAATTAGAAATCATGAAAGACTAACAAAGGACAGAAGTAAATAGTTGTCGTGGTTAAGCATGTTTTGAGACCTCAACCTTCCCCCTATAAATCTAGCCAATGTAGAAAAATCAAACACACAACAATACGCACAGTTGAATTCAATTTAAAAGAAGTCCGAGTCCGATGTCAAAATAAGTAACAAAAGAAACTAAACAAAATGGCAATGATACATAAATTTACATTAGACTACTAGGAGTTACTGACACGCTTTAGCTCCAGACCTCAATTAAACTGAATGAAAAATTATGTCTGTATCAAATGAATATCAAGCACAATCCCTCCCGTAAGGGGTATAGTTTTATACCATCATAAATTATATGAGAAGAAATTATATAACCCGTATCATGCAAACAACTGGTTTTAGAAAAAAATGTGTTTATTTCCGATGCAAAGACACTATAAGTGAATCAATATTAAAGCCAAAATATGCAATCTTTAATAACCTGACAACAGTATCGTAACTATATCCCTTCTTTATAGGTCTGTTTAAATGTTTTTTAGATTTTGAGGTGAATGCCGAAATTTTATGTTTTGCCTTGTAAAGAATATTACCATAACAATATTGGATACGAAAAATCTGAACGTATAAGATGTATGCATGTTGAATTATATTTACGAATGATGTCCTTGTACTGATGATCAATTTAGAAAAGGTTTTGAATAGTTTGTGATATCGATACCGATATCGATGGTGTTATAATGGTTCAGTAAAACATAAATTTCTTTCACTAAAATATTATACGCTGTTACATACACGAGCAAACTGTACAAGTTGAGATTAACACTATAAGATGGTAACGGGGTCACCATCTAAAAATGGATTATTAACGATAGGAAATGAAAAGTCATCTATTTTATCATAAAGTTTACCCTCTCTGAGCACTAGAGATCACTCTTTGGTTTTGCTGGGTTAGTTGTGCCCCGCTTTTAGTTATGTTGTGGTATGACGGCTGTTCATTTTGTCGTGTGTATTTTTTATTTTTTTTTTCTCGCTATGTTATCTGCTTCGCCACGATTGGTATGTTCAATATCATTGATTGATTGGTTGATGTTTCTTTTACGACACATTTATACAATGGAAGAAGTATAGTCATTGGTGAGATCACATGAAAGTCATCTAGCTATTTTTGTAATATTTGTAATTTTCCCTTTTTTCATATTATCGTGGTTGCCTGTTAATTTGGATTTTCATTTTTGTTTGGTTTTGTCTCTAGTCCTAAATTGTACCTATATAATTGATAAGTGGCCTCTTTGTATAAATATTCTTTTTTTAATTCAAAGATGATCAAACTTTAACAGAATGAAATATATTTTACATTTTATTCATATAAAATATCAGACAACCCGATACATTAATCTGTAGTATTTATCTATTCAGTAACAATTTTGAATACGGCTGACATGATACTTCCAAAAAAAACCCACATTTAATTGCTTACCGGGTACCTTGATTAAACTAATTGACTATAAGTGCATTTCGTTATGCCAAAGTATAACATCATTCACATAAAGTAGTGTTACACACAGTCTGTTTTATTGTTCCACTCAAGACGCGTTAACAAATCAAAGCCAGGAACATGTTAAGTGATATGAAGTTTTCAATAAACTTGTAAACACTGAATTCATTACTTCAAGCACTACATTCATGATTTATATTTTCGTTCTTACATTTTGTAACTGCATTCTGATAGCAAATTGAGCTGACAAACGGACTATCTTGCAAGCAGTTTAAAGTGATACTATTAATTTATTTATTTTTATGGGTATCATTTCATGGATTGAACTAAACTTACATTTTCATGGAAATTTGATTTCGTGGTTATGCCGATCTCTGCATACACAGCATATATAAATAAGCTAGTTGTCTTGCAGTGAAATATTATTGCGAGCATTACAATAATATTTGGTAGCAAAGAAATCATTACGTATGCGCGCAGCTTTGAATTCATTTGCTCGAATATATTTATAAGTTAAAAACCCGTTAAAATAAGTAAATTCAGTCTCATTATAAAAAATAATCATATTTTTTATAAAAATATAATTAAACGGCATATTTCTTCCATTTCAACCATCCTTTGAAGTTCTTACACCTCAAAATCATAAAACGGCGAAATTGTGTCCACGGCGAATATGAGAGCCCCACTCTACATGTATTCGTTCGCAACCAGAAAGCACGTGAGATTGATCTCGTTGCATCATACATTATTTAATTTCTATAACATTTGGATCCTGTTTATTTACATGATTTATATATAATAGTTTTATTTGACATCATTCAATTTTTATCGGTGATAACTGTATCGCCATGCATAGTCTCAAGTTTCGATTTCACCAAAAGAACCATTTTTACTGTTGATCTAGATTTATCCGTTGAACTACACGTGTGATGTGTATTACGTAATGTTGACTGTATTGCTGTTGTGTTTCATTCCGCCGTTACCTATATTGGACTTTTTTAAAAACGTAATTATATTTACTGTACTGTGTTTTGGTGATAGCTGTATCGCCATGGGTTTTGATGACTTCCAAGAAGACCTATTTTAGAGAAAAGCTGATGACTTTATTCTGTACGAGAACATATTATTTTTAACTATGTTGATTTTATGAATCCAGATACTTTTCATGTTAATTTTGATCTACCGTAACGTTATTTGTTTACTTTGAAATTAAGCTAATGTGCATGTGTTTATCATTTAGCGGTGTGATATTTATCCTAAATAATACCTTATTAAATTTAAGAGTTTAAGGTCTCTGATGATACTATTAAATTTGTATTCAGCTATTTATGATGAGTTCAGTTTGTCCATGTTGTCTAGTAGGAAATGCCATTGATATGTGTGTATCACTGTTAGTGTTTGTGTGAAAGTAATGAGTGCATAAGGTCATCCGAGGGAGGAGTCCGAGATGCCAGACTTTCGGTTTTGCAGCGTTGATACGTTTTTTTTAAATGGTTACTAAAGTGTCGAAAGATTGACTTTATTCATGTAAACTTTTAATTTGGAAATGATTATAAATTGTATTTTTTTAACACATAAACATGTTGACCATTGTAAAAAAGTTTGTAATTTTTTGTTTTGTGGGCGGGATGTTAAATATATCAGTATGTATGGTAAAACTTGTAAACTTTTTGTAAACTTTTTATTTCACCAAAGGCCTCACATAAGGCATAATAGTACAATAAATTTAACAAACAATAAATTTAACAAACAATAGTAATGCATGAACTAACATATATACATATGAAGTAGGTGTATGCAGATGAAAGAGTAATATCCATATATTATCATTTAAATACAGACATAACAATTTTGCAAAATTTTGCCAACCCAACAAGTACATACTTATCTTGACTATTCATTAAATTTGACAGGCTTACAGTATTTTTGTTTTTATATATATGATCAGGTATAAACTTAAGTCTTTCTTGAGTAAAAAAGTTACCATTAAATATATAATGAAATTCATCACCCAGTTCTTGCTTATTACAAAGATCACAAATTCTTTCAGCTCTATTGATACTAAAAAATCTACCAGCTTCAATTGGCAATTTATGGCTACCGCATCTAAATTTAATAAGATTATACATCAAGTCAGGTGGAAGAACATTGAGGTAATTCTCAAATTTAAAATCAGATTTATAAGTACTGTAATTTATACACTTTGGTGAGTCATATACATGTACTTTTAATTTCCAACCTTCTACAAATTTTTCATGAAGAACTTGCTTTACATTTTTAGAAAGGCTTATATTTCTTAATACAGATTGGTCATACCAATAATTTCCATAACCACATTCAATTAAAATATCTTTTTATATAATAACCATTTAGAATGGTACACATCACCTTCATTCAGTTTATGCAACATATCATACAATGTTCGAGATATTTTCTCTTTCTTGCCATTTAAAATTCGCTGCCAAAAACCAACCATTCTAGCTTTAATATATATAGACATGGGTGTTCTACCAAGTTCGCCATATACAATATAGTTTGGCGTACATTTTTTAACCTTTAATAAAATTGAGAATGGAAATGGGGAATGTGTCAAAGAGACAACAACCCGACCAAAGAAAAAAACAACAGCAGAGGGTCACCAACAGGTCTTCAATGTAGCGAGAAATTCCCGCACCCGGAGGCGTCCTTCAGCTGACCCCTAAACAAATATATACTAGTCCAGTGATAATGAACGCCATACTAATTTCCAAATTGTACACAAGAAACTAAAATTAAAATAATACAAGACTAACAAAGGCCAGAGGCTCCTGACTTGGGACAGGCGCAAAAATGCGGCGGGGTTAAACATGTTTGTGAGATCTCAACCCTCCCCCTATACCTCTAACCAATGTAGAAAAGTAAACGCATAACAATACGCACATTAAAATTCAGTTCAAGAGAAGTCCGAGTCTGATGTCAGAAGATGTAACCAAAGAAAATAAACAAAATGACAATAATACATAAATAACAACAGACTACTAGCAGTTAACTGACATGCCAGCTCCAGACTTCAATTAAACTGACTGAAAGATTATGATTTCATCATATAAACATCAGGCACAATCCTTCCCGTTAGGGGTTTAGTATCATACCAACATAACATATATGAGAAGAACATAACCCGTGTCATGCCAACAACTGTTTTTAGAATAAATGTGTTTAGTTCCGATGCAAAGACCTTATCAGTGACTCAATATTAACGCCAAAATATGCAATCTTTAATGACTTGACAACAGTATCGTAATTATATCCCTTCTAAATAAGTCTATTCAAAGGTTTTGTAAGTTTCTGAGGTGAATACTGACACCTTTGTGCTTTATAAAGAATATTTCCATAAAAAATTGGATGTGAAATACCTGAACGTATCAGAAGTCTGCATGTTGAGCTATATTTACGAATGATGTCTTTATACCGATGATAAAATTTAGTAAATGTTTTGACTAGTTTGTGATATCGAAAACCCTGGTGTAATAATTTTTCAGTAAAACATAAATTTCTCTCGTTAAAATCTTAAACATTGTTACATACACGAGCGAATCGTACAAGTTGAGATATATAAACACCGTAAGATGGTGACATGGGAACGTCACCATCTAAAAACGGATAATTAACGATAGGAAATGAAAAATCATCCCTTTTATCATAAATTTTAGTATTCAGCTTTCCATTAGTGATATAGATATCAAGATCGAGAAAAGGGCAGTGGTCATTGTTAGTATTAGCTTTATTTAAAGTAAGTTCAACAGGATAAATTTCATTAATTTACATACTGAAGTCGTCATTATTGAGAGCCAAAATATCATCCAAATATCTAAAAGTATTATTAAATTTGTTTATCAGATGTTGTTTCGATGGGTCTTTGCTTATTTTTGTCATAAATTGTAACTCATAACAACACAAAAACAGGTCCGCAATAAGTGGTGCACAGTTAGTCCTCATTGGAATTCCGATAATCTGACGATATACGGAATCCCCAAAGCGAACAAAAATGTTATCTAGTAAAAATTCAAGGGCATATATAGTATCAAAGCATGTCCAATTACCATAGTTTTTTTGTTTATTGCTACTAAAAAATGACCTAAAAGAGTTTGAACATATATATTCACATTCTGATTTTTTGAATGCCCATTTAAGGAGGTAGACCTAGGTTAAGGGAAATAACTCTTAAAATCCTCAGTACGTTTGTGTCAGCCATTTTCATAAATATGTTCTAAGCTTCTAGGATACATAGATTATTTCCAATCTGTTTCAGAAAAATGCTTAAATTTCATTGAGGAAACTTGACTTTTACAAACGCATAGCTGATTTAAAGAGTTATCTTCCTGAACCAAGGTCTACCTCCTTAATTAGGTGTGTGAATTTTTTCTTAATGAGAATGTGAGGCAATGTGGTATACAGGGTAGAAAAATCAAAACTTTGAACATATTCAAAATCATCAATATAAGCATGCAATTTATCAAGTACTTCCAACGAGTTCTTGACACTCCAAAAGTAATTTATTCCACTATTTTCGAATGCCTTATTTGAACAATTTATTATCAGGTTTTTAATTGTACCAAGTGTGCTGGTAAGAAGAATAGACAATTTATTAGTTGAACAATGGCTTGAAGACGAAATAAATCTATATTTGTAAGGGGTTTTGTGTAGCTTCGGAAGCCAATACATAGTTGGGACTTTCATTGTATTTGGCTCTGCTTGTAAAGCGGTGGCTAAAAGTTTATGTTTGTTACAGATTTCGTTTTCTGAAAATGGAGTCAGTTGGAATGTTGGTGAATTGGTGATTTCCTTTTTTAGAACCTCGATGTAAAATTTACGTCAAACAATAATAATATTATTAGCAGCTTTATCGGCCGAGACAAAAACAAATTCCTTGGCTAGTTCTTTTAGTTTATGTTTGATACGAGAAATAGGTTTGTTGTGGTTATTGTTTATAGTAAAATGTTCTTAAAAATGTTGAATACGTATATCAACTATCTTCATTACTGAATTAAAAAAAGAGTCCAAAGATTTTTTGTCAGCTTTTTCCCGTTTTATCCATTTCATACAGTAAGTATGGAGTGAGTCGTGGATGATATTACGACAGTCATTCCAATTAATAATTGACGGGGGACGATATTTAGGTCCTTTACTGAGGAATGATTTTAACTCTCGGTCTTGAACGATGTTAAGATCTCCTGTTATAACATGGGAAATGGGTCCATAAATATATTCGGAATTACTGCAATTACATGAAGTAGGTGTTTTTTCACTGATATTAACATCTTTACACAATTGACTATAATTAAACACAAATTTCCGGGTAGATTTCTTGTAAATATAACGAATAAGAGGTAGCTCAGTATTGTCAAAATATCCAGGAATTTGTTCTTTAACAGAATGGTCGTTAAATATACCGGCAATATTTACAAAATCAAAGCCTTTATTGACATACTTAATTTTAATAAAATGTTTTTTATGATCTTCAGGGCGATCAATTTTGGGAAATATATATATTTGCAAAATTCTAAATGCAAAGACTCAATAATGTCATTATTTTCATAACCCCATACTTCTGCACCATATAACAAAATAGGTGCCACCATCGCATCAAATAATTGTAACAAAATATCTATTGGCAAACTAAGCTTTCTCGCTTTACATAAAACATAGAACATAGCTTTTCTAGCTTGATGTACAAGTCTAGCCTTATTTTTGTGAAAAGTACCTTTTCAAGAAAAAACTGTACCCAAATATAGAAAATCATCTAACACAGCTATTGGTTCATTGTTATAGAAAAATTCAGTGTTTTCACACTGTCTGTTTTTTGAAAATATCACAATATTGGTTTTGGCTACATTAACACTAAGCTTCCATGTTTCACAATAGAAATACATGGCATTTAATGCAGATTGTAATTCAGTAGCAGACTCAGCAAATATAACAGTATCATCAGCATATAATAACAAATACAGTTTAAAGAAAACTTCAATATCATCATTATCAAATAATAAATGAGACATATTACATATATCAGAGAGACCATTATAAGCATGTGACAAAAAAATCTGTCAAATCATTTAGAAAAATTGAGAACAATAAAGGTAAGAGATTCTCACCCTGTCGAACTCCTACATTTGAGGCAAAAAATTCTGAAAAGTTGCTACCAGATCTAACACAAGACTAAGCATTTTTATACAAGTTTTGTACAATAACAAGCATTTTACCGTCAATACCATTACGTAACAGTTTTTTGCCATAATAATACCCTGTTTACAGAATCAAAAGCTTTTCGATAATCTACAAAAGCACAGTACAGTTTTTTCCTTCTAAATAAATACATATCAATAAGGCATTTTAAATTAAAAATATGGTCAACAGTACCATAGCCTTTCCGAAAACCGGCTTGCTCTTCACATAATAAACCCAAACATTCAAGGTAATTGAATAATCTGTTATTAAGAATACATGTAAATAGTTTGCCATAACAACTAAGTATAGTGATACCTCTATAATTGTCCGCACTTGCAGGGTCACCTTTGTTTTTGTATATTGGACATATAAAACCTCGAGACCAAGAATCTGGTACAATACCACTTTAAAAAATAATGTTAAAAATCTTGACATAAACAGGCAATAATTTGACAGCTCCATGTTTCAAAAATTCATTTAGTATCATATCATTACTACAAGCTTTATCATTCTTTAATGTTTTTATAGCATCTACAACATCTTTTTCACCTATAGGCTCATTAATAACAGTATTATATTCTGTAACATTATCTGGTAAAACAATATCAATATCATTTACAACATTGTTTAAATTTTTAAAATGCTCAAAAAATACATTCTTAGCTACTTTTTGCTGGGTAGCTTTACCGTTTTCACAACCTTTATTTAGTAGTAACCAATATGATTTAGGATCTGAGGTACGCAGACCTCTGAGTTTACCTATAAACGCCTTTTGAAATTCACAAAATTGTTTTTTCAGTATATTCTTATATTCCTTGCTTTTACGTACCAAATCATTGTGATTAACAACAGAACGTACTCTATAATGGTATTTTTTTGCTTTACGATAAGCCTTGCGTTTTGTATAACATTCACTGCTAAAATATTTTTTACAATGATTATATTTTTTACAACCATGTTTCTTGACATTGCTAGTAGGTTTAATCAACATATCAGTACATTCAGCAGCATTCTTAATAATACTATTACAATTTTCAACTATATCATTAATTGTTACAATGTTTGTATTTTTGGGATCAATGTCTCCCAGTCTAACTAAAAGTTCATCTATCTTGTTAACATCTAGGTTTTCTTGGAATACTGCAGCCCGGTCTCTATACCATTAAGGTTTGATGTGTGATTCATTATCACTTTTTTCTCCACACTGAACACAGTCAGATCTACCGGTAGTATCAGCACACTGAGCACAGTCAGATCTAGAACTACCAGTAATGCCACACTGAACACAGTCAGATCTAATATTTGAACATAATTTTAAACATACAGGTTTATGCACATCACTAAGAATAGGATCATATGATAATATATCAAAGTCTACAATAGCCCTAAATAATTCAGGAGTTATAATTACATAGTCAATTAAAGAATTGTTACATGTAGTTTGACTTACACCCTTATCAGCACAAAACGACCATTTACAAAGAACAATTGAGTACTTTTACATAAATTCAATAATCTCTTGAACATGGTCAGATTATGTTTCTGTTTGTAAGAGAAAGTTGTTCCCCTTTTGTCAGTATTTTGTATTTATGTTTGTGACGTCATCTTTGTCTGATTAAAATGTAGAAATGGAAGCTGAAGTGTTTTTATGTATCCGTATATAATCCCCTCCATCCAGGCTACCAGAGCTATCTAGTCTGTAATACATGAACCAAATCAAGAACAAATCTATAGAACCATCAATATGTTACGAGTATCCGAGTACTATAATTGACCTTGAGTAGTCCTTCCGAGTGAGTACTCGTGTACTTGTTTATATCCCTACTTTTAAAACAATTTTTACTATTAAAAAGTTTTTTAACGTGCAGTGAAAAATACTTTATGCATGTTCAGGAGAATAACACATTAGATAAAGATAGTAAATAGGTCTGGTCTTGTAGATAGTCCTATAACATATGACTTCGCATTTTTATTCAACTTTTAACGTTTTTATACTGATATTTTCATTTTTTTATTTTTTTTAATGCGGAACATTGATAGTAAAAAATTTATATCAGAACAATAAATAGAAAGATTAAATAATGCCCCCGTGGTCATATGTTATAGGACTAGTCTTGTAGATAATTACAGAAAAGAGACTGACCATAGACCATCTACGGACCGATCATAGAGTTGTTGCAAGGTTTTATTTTTATGGGTATGTTTTATCAATTCTTATCAGAATTACAATGCTTACAATGCAGATATTCCGAATTAAAAAAAAAGATATACATGTATTAACAAAACCATTTTTAGAAGCTACATTAAATATCTAGATATTATGTTTTATCTGAATAAAACTTTTCTGCATGCAAACGCTGACTTCCAAAAAATTGACACGGGAGCGTCAGGAAAGATGTTTTTGATAGCTTAATGTGTAACTCTCTTTAAACAAAATAATATTATTATATGATAAAGCTACATGTATAACGTAATTGCGACCATAAAATGCACGTGGATTTGAGGACAACAAAAAATGTTAAGCATATCAGTTTGTAGACGTGTTTATGTCGGCTTCATACTCTGACTTAAACATTCCATTGTAATGAGATGATAGTGATAGGATAATTAAAAACGTGTATTTGTAATGTCTTGGTTGACCGTAAGATAATTTGTATCACATATTACCACAAGTCTCTCATTTATTTCTCGCATCTATCATCGTAAGCACTTTCGTGTTTATTTCATATATATATCATGTATATATAATTTAAAAAGAAAAGAGGTTTCCCAGTTACATGATAATTGCCCTGTTAGAATACATGTGTTCTGTCAATTTATTTTGTTGGATTCGTTTTCAATTCGTTTTTTAAAAAACAAATGCATATAGTCATCTTTGTCAATGTTTGTCTATCATCCTTTAACTTGTGATATTTTATTTATTGCAATTGAAAATACAAAAATTGTTGTATTGACAAAAGGCTTCATATTTCATTTGTTTAAATACAAAACTGAAATCCTGTCATTGATGTTAAAATATGGGCATAATTGTTCTTAAACCAAAAATAAATATATTTGCTGTGTATATAAAGATATTTAGTTGTGTAAATATCTTTTTGAACAATGCAATTGCTTGATTATTAGTGTAAGATGTGTTATTATTGCGAACCAGACAACTATCCATCAGGGACAACATGACAAAAAAATTATAAATATTGGTGTCTGTAAGGCCTTCAACAATGCAAAAAAAACATACCGCATAGTCAAAAGGTTCCAAATTTTGGGGAAATGGCAAATGAAATACAATGCAAATGAGAAAAACTAGCAGGCTGACTTATATACAAAACAAAATGAACGACAAACAACTGTGTACACCAATAACTATTATATAATACATAATTTTGGAACGTTTGAATAACTTAATAGATTATTTTTGCAGTTTCAGATGTCAAGTGATGGCTTTTCACTACCTCTTCCTTTCAAAATTTCAGATCTATGCTTGATAAATAAGTATACACATGAATAACTGGTAATTTATTTATTCGTAAATTATTCAATCTACTTCTACAACATAATAGTAAACAAAGAAACGTCTGCTGCTACTGCTCTCTCCTTCGTCTCCATTGAATGACAGACAGCAGCACAGGCATGTTAATGCAATGATGCATATGATAAGAACTGCAGACCAGGAAGTCACCCACCAACTCCAACCAAACGTGTAACTATCCAACCAAACAATTACTGCTGAAGCAATATTCAATAACTCTACAATCATAAAATTGAACGGGTAAAATAAAAGAACAGCATACGGTAAACCAATTTATTTCCGCGCGCCACTTGTTTTCGCGACCTTCGCATATAGAAAAATGCGCGAATATAATCGTCGCGAATATGTGAACACATGGACTTTTCCTAAGGATGCTCGAGGGTAAACATTTTTTTCTCATTACAAATTTTATTTATTACTTTAAATATTTGTTATTCGATCATATGGTACAAAATTCAATAAAAAAAAATCAATTCGTTTTGGCCTCAGATGACTTTTAAAGTGAATATGTCATTGTAAAAGCTCCAAATTATCTCCCTTTGATGCAAAAAAATGCAATTTCTTTTGGCATTTAAATTAAAAGATTTTTTTTTAACTCATCGGTGACCTATATTTTTTATTATTTTTTCAAATAAGCTGTACTCAAACTAAACTTTTGTAAAATTTAAGCGATTTCTGTTATTTAGTTCTTTTTCATTTCGATATTACCTCTATTTCTCCTATTAATTCAACAGAAAAAGTACCTGTACAAAAATGAATGCTTCTTAAGAAGGCAGAATTGGAGATTAAATGAACGGTGATCCCATTTTATTTATTTTATTTTATAAAATAAAGTTCATTTAAAGAAAATTATAGCGAAATCCTATATTTAAGAAAAAAAAAATTATTAATACCCGCGAGCCCTTATAAACTACATCCAGTACATTAGAAAATTCCGAAATTAAATAGCCATGAGGTGGACTAGAGAGGTTAAATCGCGAAATAATGTATCCGCGAAAATAAGTTGGTTTACAGTGTATGAGGTGAGAATTTATTGATATTACCCTCAAGAAAAAAATCATCTACTTATATTGTTGTTCACTTGTTGTTTACTATATATATAAAGTGCCTAGAAAATCAACCTAACAATGTTAGAGTACATCTAATTCTTAACTTCCTCCCAGGGCTGGGAAGTAGCCTTCACTTTTTATATCTTACTTCTACGACAACACTGCATAGCATTGCACAAACGCCTCATCACTTCTCTAACTTCTCAATTCTGACACAATACACAAAGATATTTCAAGTGAACATGACTTCGTGTATCTACTTATCACCGATCGTGCATTGGTTGTATAGCCAGTGGAGGTCGTTTAAAACTTCCATCATCATCATCATCTTCATCAACTCATCTCTTCATTGTAATTACAGGATGATAATCTATTTTAAATAGTTTACCTGTAGCTGTAAACAATAACACTGCTCCTGTCTTCATTGATTTTTTGTTATCTTTGCATACATGAGCCAGGACAAGTATTGATAGAACCAATACGATAACGTTCCCAGTAATAATGGCTACTGCTAATCCAAAAATTCTACGGTCTATAACTGAAAGAAAAAAAATATTTTCATCAGGCCACATTCAATGAATATGATATTAAAAATCTATTTAAATCCTTGCATTAGTAATAAAGTGTATATGTCTTGTCAATTTCATGCCGGCGTCACACATTGTCTTATAGACCGACGTGCACCAGACCTTCATAGAAGATGAAATTAGTCCGTTTACGTTGCCATCGTTAGACACTTATAAGTTTGAAATACGTCAAAATGGAAAGGTAAACGTTTGCTGAACGCTTGAACTCCAAGAACTTTTTAAGCAGCATTAAAAATTTCATCTAACTCTAGCGTCTATGAAGCATATACCTGTTCGCTACACGCACGTTATACAAACGTAACAAACGCGTTGGAAAACGCTACATATAGGTTTGAGACACTTTTAGGGCACGTCGTATACGCCTCATGATCGTTCGACTTTTACTTGGACTTTCACTTGCATGGACTTTTCTTGGACGTATGCGAGGCGCGTTTGAAACATACGCCTGGTGTAGTTGTAGCGCTCCATGAACGTATAAAACGCAACCGTGTTGTATCAAAAACGTATTCTGCTATTCAACGAAACTTGCCCTGATTTTTATTAAGTAGAATATGTCCGTGAATTTAAAGGACCAAGTGTATCCAAAAGAAGTACAAACAATAAAACTGAGAATGGAAATTGGAAATGTGTCAAAAAGACAACATGACCAAAGTCGCAGATAACAGTCGAAGGCCATCATTTGGTCTTCAATGTAGAAAGAACATTGCACACTCGAAGATGGGCCTCAGCTGGTCCCTAACTAAACTGTATACAAGTTCAGTTCAACACCCATAATTACACACATCTCATACACGCCACATAACAAAGTACCGAGCCACGTCAAATGATTACCACCAAAAACAGACCAAACAGTTAAAGTAATATTAAGAATAGAACAAAGACAAATAAAAGAACAATATATGAAAAAGAAGATGTGGTATGATTACCAATATGAGACAACTCTCCTCAAGAGACCAAAATGACACAGAAATTAATTAATAACTATATGTCACTGTGCGGCCTTCAACAATGAGCAAACCCAATACCGCATAGTCAGCTATAAAAGGCCCCGAAATGACAATGTAAAACAATTCCAACGAGAAAACTGTACAAAAAATGAACGGAAAACAAATATTTTACACATAAACAAACGACAACAAAATATAACACGTGATTATGATGAACAACGTCACAACACAGAATCTATACACCAAGATATTTATGTATTATTTGTGAAGTTGGAACGGAATATTTATCAACAAGGTCTAGGAAACTTCAGATAAACGTTTTTTTTAGAAAAAAAAAGACGAGAAAGAATTTAGTTATTATGTTTTAAATAAATTTTGGCAAGTTAACTCGATTGAACAATTATTGTAATTAAAGAAAAAAGATAATATACTTAAAGGGAAATTAGGAGAATTGCAAGAATTATCAATTTAATAAGGCCAGTAGTGAAGTTCCGGTTACTTGATGAGTTGTACCCACGAGGACTTATAGTTCAAAAACAGCAAACACCAACTCAGCGGTAACACATAAAGTCATTGTCAAGAACAAAGGATTTAAGGTTGATATCTTTAACGTTTGGTGCTTGCATTTTTGTTTGTTCTTGACAATGACTTCATGTGTTACCGCTGAGTTGGTCTACAATTTCCATCGTCGTCACATCCATAAAACAATCCCTGGTTAAAACATGTCTCGTTTTTGGAATATATAATATTTTGATTTTTCATACACTGTATATCCCAATATGGAGAGAAGAAGCCAACTATTTGCAACAAAAAAATAATTAAAAAAAGAACTATGAATATTATAAACCCTGTCCCCATGTTTGCTCTTGAAGTTGTTTTGTATAACTACGACTATTTTAAACAGAAAGTTGTTTTTCTGCTAAACAGAGCAACACTCCTTGCAAGTTGCTTTAGTACACTGAGGATAAACTCCTCGTTTATTATTCATTATTTAAACATGTTATAAACACTGTGACACGTAGACAATATTATGTTACGGAAGAATTTGTTTTTAAAGTAATTATTATTTTGTTGCAGAAATTAAAACGCAATTTATTTAAATGTCTTTTAAGCTGAACTTGAAGATGTAAATATAATACGTAATGATATATTTAAAACTCCCAAATTTGTAAGTAAAATGGAAATGGAGAAAAGAGAAACAATCCGACGAAACTATAAAGTATAAACCAGCCAAGGTCCACTTATGAGTTTTCAACAAAACGTAAAACACCCGCACCAGAGATGTGCTTCAGCTACCCCTTCGTTTAGTAAAAAGAGACGTCACATCTTTGTATATACGCTGCAAAAAATGAGGAGATAAAACTGACATAAAAC